>NC_088330.1:435000-662500 GCF_036884655.1 Musa acuminata AAA Group | reverse complement strand
GGAGTCCTTCGAGGTGAAAAGTAAGTGCATTCTCCCTGATTGTCACTTAGCACAAAAATTGAAATTGGGAGAGGCTTTTCGAACCAATTTATCTGATGTTTAAATTAGTCCCGATATCAATTTATTCAGATCTAAGTTCTCGATTTGTGGTGCCCTCCTTTTTATTTGGAGTTAAGGGTATCTTTTGATACTTACATTGAAGAGATAAAATATTATATAAAGATTTCGTAAGGAAAGCGATTTGTAATAATCTCGAGTTGCCCCATAAACTCCCGTAAATATTTCACACAGAGAGATAGTAACTAACTTGAGTTGCCCTGAACTATTGAGAATATTCTTATGAATATTTTATAGGAAGGTAATCGGTAATAGCTTCCTCTTTGAGTCTAATATCACCATGTGAACAAGTGTAATATCACCATGTGAACAAGTGTGTATTAGGTCATCTAGCTTTTTCTTCCCCACGAGTCTTATGTGACGTTTGCATGATGAGTGTCCCGATAATTGTATATTCCCTATCAAAGACATCAACATAATTATTAATAATATATATATATATATATATATATATATATATATATATATATATATTTATTTATTTGGGAATAGAACCCTAAATAACAGGCAGCAAGAAATATCAAAATGTTCTTTTTCTCAGTTTGTGTAAATTAAAAAGGATACGTCAATACTAATTAAATACCAAACTATCAAATATTATAGCACACGAGCCAATGAAAGAAGCAATAAAACGGTGAAAAAAGGACCCATAAATGCAAAAATAAAAATAAAAATAAAATTCGGAGGAACCACATTCAAGTCAAATGTATGAAGATGGAGGTTGAATCAATCTTTTCTCTCTCTCTCTCTCTCCCTCTCTCTATTTCTGGTTCTCTTTTTTTGTTTTATGTTTATTCATAAGTTAGGATTAAAGTTTATTATTTATTATACAATCTGTATCGGTGGCATCACTTGTCACAATGACGGGGACAGGCCAACACATATTATATTAAAGGTGAAAAGAAGGTTTGTATATCCAAGGACGTCATGGCAGCCATGAGAGTGAAGCATTTACACCTTCATCTGCATGAGAAAGAAAGGATGAAGAGCCTAAACTTGTGGAGCTTTCCAGACCATGCAAGGAGTAGAGCTTTCTTTGTCAGGTTTGTGTTTCTCCGGGTATAACAGGAACATATATCCAAGCCATTAAGAGTATTCATGGTCCTCCAACAGTTATCAGTCACAAAGATCAAAATAATGGAGTAATCCAGTGTATTAAAACTCACAATGACGCCGTAATCCAACATAGGATACGTCCTAACTTCTAAAACGTAGGATAGCTCCGATGACATCGGAAGACAAGGATTCAATTGGCCATGTAAAACTAATTATTTTTTTCGCCTATGCTTATGGAGATTGATTCAAGAATTATGAATTATATATATATATATATATATATATATATATATATTAAAAAATAGGCTTAAAGGCTCACTTGAGATACCTTCGATACCGTGTTAAGTCATCATTGGGTTGCGGTAGGAGTTAGAGAGCTATTATTATTATTATTATTATTATTGTTATTATTATGTGAAATAACCAATCATGTCATGCAGTGAATTGCCGGATATTATTATAATATTACGGTATAACTATTCGTGCTTATTCTTGTCAATGACTTTCGACTGTCACGTGAGATCGAGTCTCCGTATGATGTGATGGTGATTTGGATGTTGTATCCAACTTTGACGTACGTCAGGCGTATTGTTGTATTGACTATCTATCGTCTTGCCTATCTATCTTGGAGCCTTGTGAAGGAGTAATCCACCAAAAAAGAACATAGAGCAACATGACATGATCTACTATCAGTGTTCTTCATCTTTTTATGCAGTTACACCATTCAAACTAAAGCTTCCATTACAGTAGTAGTAACATGAGGAAGACGAGTTCCCAAAGCAGACATCATTATGCTGTTCTTCGGAATTTACGCCTTAATCTCCTTGAGTTGAGCTATCTTTCCGCTCAAACATCGAGGGATGGATCAATTCATCTCAGGGTCCTCCTATAACAACTCAGCCGTGTCATCCAGTGGCATACTGTCATCAAAGAGCCATGTCTCGAACAAGGAGATAAAGACCGGAGCTTCCATGGCCGCCCTGTTCTCGCTTAGGAATAGGTTCGGCTCCAATAACTCCGGCGTCGGTGTCTCGATCTTGAACGCTGAGTCCGGCAGTCCCACCGGTGACACACCATTGTTGCTTGCTACGGTAGCCGAACCCTCGGTGGAGGTCGAGTCGCCTCCGGCCACCATGTCAGCTCCCGCGGCAGGCGACTGCTTCATCCATCCTTGTAGCAGCCGAGAGATGTTCTCGGTGCTCGAGGCGTAGGTGGTAGTGATCGGTGCCGTTAACGAGAAGCCGCTACTCTGTGGCTTCCGGTCGCCGAGGCAGCTCGGCTTCTGCAAGGACAAGGCCTCGGTGAGGGCTTGCTTCGCCATGCGGATGTCGGCCTGTACCCTCCTCTCCCACTGGTCCTTGGAGACGGGTGGGCATCTGGAGAGCCCACCGTTGGACGTCGCACCGTCTCCACTTCCCTGAATCCTCCTCAGCTTCTTCTTCAGATGGGTGTTCCAGTAGTTCTTGATGTCGTTGTCCGTCCTCTCCGGCAGATACGAAGCTATGGCTGCCCACCTGCACTCCCTCGGACGCATATTAACCACTGCAATCCGCGATGAGGCGAAGGAGGACGTCGATACCTGTTGCCAAGAAGAGCTTGGAGATGGACGATGAGCCTCTCCTCCTGATCTGTGAAGTTGCCACGCTTGATGCCCGGCCTGAGGTAATTAGTCCACCGGAGCCTGCAGCTCTTGCTGCACCTCATCAACCCTGCCCGCGGAAACCGATGCATAAGCAGTGATTAGGAACAGATCACAGTAATCATGTACGCGATGCTAAATCTTGAGGAGCTCACCGGTGTTGGTAGGCACAGCCCTCCAATTACCAGGGCCGTGCTCCTTGACATAGGAGGCTAGGACAAGGTCCTCTTCTTGAGTCCAGGGGCCCTTCTTCACGCCTTTATCGCAGCAAGGTGTTCTTCCCATGGCAACTCTTCCCCAGAAGCCGCAGTGAAAGGCGTGCAAGGTTCACAAGGCACTGCGACTCGGAAGTCTCTCATATAAAAGAGACCTGATGAGAGTAATTGCTCGCCGCCATCGTTTGAAACAGAAGAGGCAGGCAAAAGGAAAGAGAGAGGAAGAAGTCAAAGGTGGGCGGCAGCAAGGTGAGAGAGGTGACGAATCCGTCCGTCCTTTACTCTCTCTCTCTCTCTCTCTCTCTCTCTCTATATATATATATATAAACGCCGAGCGTTCAATGGGGTTGCGCCTGGAAGCTTCGATTCGAAGGCAAACATGTCTTCCTCGCTCTCCGCTGACGGGTCGGATTTTGAATGTTGTTAGAGATATCATAAATAAATAATATTTAGTAAGAATAATTATAAGATATCATATTTATTTTATAAAATAAATCATATAGTTAATTGATTGATCATTCATGCTAAAGCCAACAAATATTTTAATGTTTAGAAAAAAAAATTCATCTTTCAGATTTGAATCTTTTGATTCGCTTGAAATAAATTGGTTGTTTCATATCGATTTTATTAATAATTTTTAAAGAAAAAAACCATCAATTTTTTTTATTAATGAAGTTGTTTTTTTTGGGGAAATAAATAAGTATGGGACTCATAGCAATAATTTTTTAGTAATACTTATTAGAACCAAATTGGGAAGTGATCCGATTAAGCCTTATTAGAATCAATGGGACAATTGATCTTACAGTGTGTTAATTAATAAATATTTTAAATATATAAAATAATTTAAAATTATATACATGGTAAAAAAAATTTAAATATTAAAAAATAATTAAAAGGAAAATTTTAATACAAATGAAAAAAAAGTGAAAACATTAACCAATATTATGTTCAAAATCAATTGTTCAGTGATATTGAAGAAATAATTTATCCAATATAATTATCATGAATTAAATAACATATACACATGAATCCTTGATCAAAATAGACACCTTTAATCATCTCAAAATGTCAATTCCATGCTCTAATCTGAATTTTTAAAAGTCTTTCTGCAATATTTATTCCAATCTTCAAATCCAATTCTCCTTATATGGGAGCTTCATATCTCATCATCTTCTTCTTTATCATCATTAAAATCCTAATTTATTTCTCACGTTAATTCTAATTTAATGATTTATGTAAATATCCTCAGAAAATAACTAGAAAGAAAGAAAGAAAGATTTAAGATCGGATTGATTTGACGTAAATCGATCGATTCATACGACTTATCCAAAAAATTATTTCAGTTTATTTTGATTTTTCGACACGAATCAATTTTTTTGGTTCGACCGTCCGGTTTGGTCCGATCATGTAACTAACTATATTTCTCTCTCTCCGGACGATGGTTTCGTTTTTAGACAGACTAATTTACCCACCACACGATGGTTGGGTCCTACCTCTCATGATCCACACAATCTGTGCCATGTTGATTGCTCGATTGACATTTGTCGAAGATACGAAATGTTCAGTCCATTTCCTCTCACGTAAGCATTTCTCGACGGTCAACACACGCACACAATTACTGCTTTTGGGATTTATCTCGATTAAGGTGTAGATTAGAAAACAATAAATGAAATAAATATATAAATATGTATGTTTATCGAGGCAATGTCCGAGAAAAAGAAGAACAGGAGGAATGATGCTACAGCAACAATTCGCAGTCTAAGATTTGGATTGATGTGGATGAAATTAAATGTGGAAGGTTTCTAAATTATTTCTTACGATGAGTGCTAATTATAAGCATGAATTGAGACACAAGCATGTACCAATGGATTTGATTGGAAGGTTGCTTTCGAACCATCAACCTGATCTTGATGATCCTTGAAATGCTTGGAATACAATCGAACATACCTCCATGTTTTCTTGGATTGGGCATGTGGGATTTGATGAGAGACTCATCCAAGTTGCAATCCAAATTAGGCCGATATAGTAACTTTTGTGTGTTCTTATTAACCGATGATGATTATGTTCATCCAACATTAATTAGGAAGGTGTGAATTCCAGATTTGATTGATTGCATGCTCCATTTATTAAACTTAGTTTAATTAGGCTCGAGCTGATAATCTATTTTGTTTGGAAATCATATATCGAAAGGATATATAATAATAATAATAATAATAATATCCCTACGATGTTCATGTTAGTTGTTTTTCAAGATTAAAAAATAGAATATATAATTAAAAAATAATAATATCATCATATTTGAAAAAAAAATATTCTAAAAAAAAATCGAAAGATAGCATGGATGTTTATCGGGCGCTAACGTAGATATCGAACGATGTGGTGTCGATCGTTTATCTATCATTTTATATATATCAAGCACAAACTATTGATTTCATGTTGACATAGATATTGATTTCATGTTGAAGGTTGGAGTAACATGAAATCAATTCAATGTTTTCCGGTGAATCATGTTGACACCATTCTCACATAGCAGAGAGAGAGAGAGATGGAAGGACTGCTTGCTTGGATCCCTTGCAATTGGCTTGGTCAGCCATTCACCTGAGTTCTCTCTCCCTCGCAACACTTGGCCGCACAAGGAAGACCACCAGAAACCATGAGATCTCGCAGGCTAGCTAGTTGGGTAAATTGCAAGCAACTCCCTTGCCGAGAAACCTCACTTTCGTGTCTCATATCACATCCATTAGGTGGGACTTCGACCTCCCATTACCATGTATTCCAACCCCAAGCTTCATGTCTTCCATTTGGGTTCACGTTCGAGATCTTTTAATGTTTATTATTCCGTTGTTATAGGTAGATTGTCCATTTGTTCTGCAGATCGTACAGAGCATAACAAGATTACGGATGCTTGCTTGAAGCGGAGTTAATGGTGGGTGAATCACATATATTATCTGTTGTTCATGTGCACCACCTCAGTTCCATGAACAGGGAGTTGGAAGGATGGATCTCCTCGATCACGCTTGCCGGTGTTTTACCCTCATTTCACTGCTCATTTTGATCGTCTTCACAGTCAAGCGTGCTCTCAGGTGGGATAAGTCTCGGAAACTACTGCTTCGTTGATGCTCAAGCTAATTATCCCTGTTTTATGATCTGAGAGCTTGCTGTTCCGTTCATGGCCATGCAGAAGCAGGATAGACAAGTTAGGCGGGTCCGCCAGCTCAAGCTTGGCCCCAAGTCATCGGAAAGACAACAATGAAGAACCTGCGTCGCATGTTAATGATGATGACGGAGAAGGCAAATCTTCTTCGAGCACGAACACGAGCACGAGCACTCCCAGTGGCGTCATGGAAGAGCCAGAAGCCGAAACGAGCTTTTCGCCAGATGGAGATCGCAAGCACTCTGGTGCGGCGGCTGCTGGTTGCGATGCTGCACACAGGAAATCGTCAAGCAATGTGTTCGACGAGGTTGTAGCTGAGACCGGAGGAGAGCTCGAAGCAGAGGAGTTCTCGGGCTTCGGTTCCGATTCCGACTCCCTTAGCATTAGCGACGGCTACTCGGTGCATGAACTCGTTGCAGACTCTGATGGATTCTTGTCGGAGAGAGACTTCGATGGGCATGAACATGCTGCAGAGGATTCAACAATCCATGAAGAAGAACGTTTGGAGGATAAGGCAGTCCACATCTCCAGTGGCAACAATCCTTCAAGATCACTCTCCTGCTCAGAAACACAGTGGAAGGACGCAGGTGATGAGGACGACGATGGGTTGGATCATCAGCGCCTGATAGAACAGCTCAGGTTGGAGTTGCGAGGAGAGAGGGACATCGGTCTGCCGACCATTGTAGAGGAGTCAGAGAGCCCCAAAACGGTCGATGATCTGAAGCCACTGACGACGATCGACAAGAGCTTGCTGCTGCATGAGGATCCCGTGGACGAGCTGCACAAGTCACACAAGAGCTACAGGGAGAGGATGAGGAAGCTTGACGTCATCAACTATCAGAAGATGTTTGCAATAGGTAAGCGGCTCATCCATTGCCATCAACCATCCAAATCTTAACAACTCGTGTTAATTATTCCAGGCTTTCTTCAGCTGAAGGATCCTCTCAAATCAGTGAAACCTCGCTCATCCATTCTCTCCCAAAGCTTTCGGTCGATTCGTCAGAAACTGAGCGCTGATCCAACTGAGAAGTTCATCAAAGAGATACATAGTGATTTGGAAATGTTGTATGTTGGGCAGACATGCCTGTCATGGGAGTTCCTGAGATGGCAGTATGAGAAAGCTCGGAAATTATTCGAGTCTGATACGTGCCGAAACCATTACTACAATCGAGTGGCTGAAGAATTCCAACAATTTCAAGTCACCATTCAGAGGTTTATCGAGAACAAGCCATTTCAACGACCAATGCTGGCACATTTCGTTCGAAATCGGTGTGTTCTCCGAAACCTTCTCCAAGTGCCTTTGATCAGAGGTAAGCGACACTAAGTTTCTTCCTGTTTCTTTTTCTGGAAGGATTGAGCGTCAGTTTTGTTGCAGAGGATTTGGAAGAGAAGATGGAGGATCAACAGAAAGTCAACTGTCTTATAACAAGTGAATCGATAGAAGAGATCATGAAGGAGTCACTGAGGATCTTCTGGGAATTTGTCAAGGCAGACGAGGATGCAACTCCATGGATTCTCAGAGGCTTCATAGGGTCTCATGCTGAACTGCAAGATCCATCAGATTTTGACCTCATGGAAGTTGTCCGATCTGATCTACACAAGGTAGATCATGTTGACATGACAAACACTTATAATAATAACTCTAACATCCTTCGTTTTCTTGGGCAGAAAGAGAAGAAGCTGAGAGAGATGCTAGGAACTGGGAATTGCATCATCAACAAGTTGAAGAAGCCAAAAGAAGACAGATCAAATCAGGACCTTTTCTTCTCTAAAGGAGACCTCAAGTTGGTAGGAAGAGTGCTACGGATGTCCAAAGTCAAGACCGATCAACTGGTTTGGTGTCGCAGGAAACTGAGCAACATCAAGTTTGTAGAAAGAAGGATCTGCAGGGAACCCTCCTTCTTGCTATTCCCATGTTGATACTGGTGTTGTTTGTTTCTCGATTATTCTTCTTACACTACAATAAATCATCATTGTTGCCATCTTCAAGCTATCTCATCATGTATGCAGTTTGCTTCTGTACACGAGCTATTTATGCAGAGGGTTTTCTGCAAACTTAGTGAATGATTCACATGCCATTGTTCCTCCTGCGAGCGTTAGATTCTTCACACAGATCACAGCTCTTCAATCTCCTCGTGGCCATGGGCCTACTAATAGCAGCGCATGACATCGGATGTGGCCAGTGAACCTATTTGATCCCTCCATGCAACCAGTGAGGAACATAGAACGGTCATGGTTCACATGCCATTGTTCTTGGCTGCCGCCATTATTTGATCTCTCCTTGCAACCAGTGAGAAACACAACATCTTTCGACAGGAGGCAGACTTGAGTAAAACGAGGAACACTCTGCCTATGGAATACTTGGACACCTCCTATGTGTTCATCTTCAAGATAAAGATAAAAGAAGAGGAAAACCATCACTATTGCAAAGTTTCATCACCGATGGATGTAATGCTAGAAGATTCACCTCATTTTACCTGAAGAAACTTAAATTCTTTTTACGGTAGATTAAAAGAACAAATGCTTTGACCTTATCATCACTCTGTTTTGACTTGTCATCGGACTCTTTAAATCTTTAATAACATGAGATGAAACTATTTATTAGTCTTCTTTTAATCTTCATCTCAAACATTAAGTAGATGGTCCTGAAGTAGGCCATCCTTCAGCATCATTTGCATGGAGGACGCCAACACTTTTACTGATCCAAGAAGACGCAGAAGAGGGCGGTCGCGTGAAGCTTGACCTTCTTCTTCCTTGCAGGCGTCGCTGACCCGCCAGCTGAAGCCAGGCAGGTTTTCATGGAAGCTAACGAGTATCGTAATCCATCCAAACATGGCGTTTGCTTGCCTCACAAACAAGAGCACTGCAAGCTTCCACAAAGAGAAAGCATGTCGCCCTATTCATCATGCCAACATGGTTACGCGATCCATCTTCCAAACGCTTTGAGTCTCTCCTTATATGTAGGCCAACACGTCGAGGGAGTCTCTCATCCCTTCCGACCAAACATGAAGTTGCCACGGTTCTCTGCCTTCCTTCTCATCCTCCCCCTCTCCGCGGTCGCATCCACCGCCCACGACTTCGACTTCTTCTACTTCGTTCAACAGGTGGGGAACTCTTCTTCCTTCCTTCCTTGCTTCCTTCCAAGAGGCGGCAACCTCATGACCACTCACGTTCTTGCTGCAGTGGCCAGGATCGTACTGCGACACCAGGCAAAGCTGCTGCTATCCTTCCACCGGTAAACCTGCGTCGGACTTCGGCATCCACGGGCTGTGGCCGAACTACAACGACGGCTCCTACCCATCTAATTGCGATTCCGATTGGCCGTACGATGCGTCCGAGGTGATCTATCTCTGATACGAACTGAGATGGTCGAACCATCGATAGCTTACATCGATCTGTGTGTGCAGATGAGCGATCTGATGGGAATGATGCAGATGAACTGGCCAACGTTAGCATGTCCCAGTGGCGACGGCTCAAGCTTCTGGAGCCACGAATGGAGGAAGCACGGGACTTGCTCCGAGTCCCTTCTCGACCAACGCTCCTACTTCCAGGCAGCGCTCTACCTCAAGAAGCAAGTCGACCTGCTCAAAGTGTTGCAAGATGCAGGGATTCGACCCGACGGTGGATTCTACAGCTTGCGAGGCATAGCCGGCGCCATTAGAGAAGCCATCGGCTACACTCCTGGAATCCAGTGCAATGTGGATGAGTCGGGTAACAGGCAACTGTATCAGATCTACCTGTGCGTGGATACTTGGGGGAAGGAGCTCATCGAGTGCCCCGTCTTCCCCAGGAGCAAATGCTCGTCGCGAGTCGAGTTCCCTCCCTTCTGAGACGCCAGATTCGTGCTCGTCTTTGGCCACCGAACTCTTACGACACATCGAAAACAGAGATTAATTACTGCATGCCATTTCCTTCCTATAATTTAACTGTTGCAAAGACATCAATGGAGCTCTTCTCTTGCAATCGATTATGCCCGTCAATTATTCCATCTGGATTTTCACATAGATAAGAGTCGAATGGTTCAAGTGTTGTCTTCTTTCATGTCTCTATGTTTTTGGCGCACTCCTCTTCCGCTGCTAATGGTAAGAAAATTAAATTTAATTAAAAGAGAGGATCGATCACATAGCGAAGATAATTATAATATTTAAAATTTAATAAGAATAGAGAAACATCATAATAAAGATTACTATGAAGAAGAAATTATGAAAATAAATAAGTTATATACAATAAAATAAATTATATGAATGTAGCCATAACAATATGTAACTTTGGCCATATAAATAGATGAGCTTTATCATGACAAAAAAAAAAATGTAGAGAGTTGTCAGCAAAAAAAATAAAAAATTTAGTTTACCTCTTATTTCATCCCCTTTTTTTTTCTCTCTCTTAACTCTATTTATCTCATTTTTTTTCTTTTCCTATAAAGGTATTATTTGGATCATAAGACATATAAGAGTCGGTAAAAAGAGACTATGAGTAGCCTTAAGATAATGTCATCCTTAAGATGAGCTAAAGAGTTTCCTCGAAGGACATGAGGAAGAAAAACAAGAAAGCGTTTTTTCTCATCCATCGACGGTTAGATGAAGGCAACTTTGAAAAAGTTATGATCATAAACACATCTATAGATACTTATGAGATTCTTCAAAACTCTTTCAAAGGAATCTTTAAGTTAAATTTGAAACATTCTAAGAGTTCCTACCATTGTCAATCAACTAAGAAAAAAATTATTAGAATTTAGAAAATATGCATATGATCAAAAAAATACTTTGGTCGAAAAAATTAACTTTATCATGGCCTTTATCGAAGAGAATTAAAGAATTTAAACCAAATAATTATTGATGAACTAATGAATTATTTACAAGCATATGAATATTTAGTTAATAAGAAGAAACTAAATACAGCAGAATGAGTTCTCTAGACAAAGCTCACTATGAAAGAAAAAAAATTAAGGCTTAGGTGATCGTAGCGATGGAAGAGGTTATGGTTGTGACAGAGAAAGAGGAAGAAACAATGAAAAAGATCAAAGTCCAAAACAAAAATAAGAAAGATGAAATACAATAGGCCAAACATATAATCATTTCAAAATTCAATGCTATCGTTGAAAAAAAAATATATAGTCGTTATACTTTCGAATATTATTATAATAAAAATAATCAAATTAAGAAATCATACTAAACAAGTGGTACTTAGACACGGAGACTATGTATGATTACAAAAATTTATTCATGAAGTTGGATAAAATAATAAATGGATAAATTTATAATCTATCTCAAAGACGAAAGTCATCAATTTTTTTAAATATTTATTATGTGATAGATTCAAAGAATAATATTTTTATTCATGAAAATATGTCATTTGTTCCAATGAAATAAATAAAATGGTATTATTGTTCTGATGGATACTTTTCAGAGAGGAAAGTGATAGAGAGTGAGGATTTGGCCATCAAATTGGTGTGTGGAATTTTCTTGGATTCAGAGGAAAAGATGTGTTGTGGTTGCTGCTGATGCTCTTGTCGTTGTTGCTGTGGGGTGGTGTAGTTGGTCGTTTGTCTTGTTGCGCGAACGAACGCTTTGGTGGCTGTCCGAGAACAGAATCCGAGTAAGCTCTGTTGTCGGTCTTCTCTATCTGCACTCCGTAGTGTAATCTGATGTAGGAAGGATGGGAGATAGAGTAATGCTGCTGCTAGTACTGCTGGCAATGATGGATCCAAAGAAGCCCAGCTTGGAATACGATCCCAACAGAGGAAAGAAGCTTCTTTCAGCTCTCTCTTATATGCGTTTGGCTTGGTTGAAGTTATCGCCGGCACTACTTTCTTACGTTTCGGTTTGGTCGTCAGTGATGCTAACATAGAACGCAGGTAATCCTCTCTCTCTTTCTCTCTCCCTCCATTTGATTGTGGACTTTCTTTCCTGGAGTTCAGGGTTTTCAATCCCTGGACGTGCTGCTTCAGCTTATCTTTTGTAGCTGACCTTCTGAAATATGCTTCTCTTGATGTTTCATCGAAGGAAAAGTAACAAAAAGAACCCTTTTTTGTTCATTTTGACCCACTTCAAATGGTGTCATTTCTGTTTCTTGGTCCTTCCTCTTTCTCCGGATAGAAGATGAATCATTGATGCGGTGTTATAGGAAGCACAGCAGCTGTAATCTGCCTGATCCCACTCATTTGCCTGTAAGCTCAGCAGCTTTTCTTCCTACTGCTGAGCTGAGCTGAGCTTGCTAATCCTTTCTTTCCTTTTCATTTGAAGCTCGGTATTTTTACTACTCTGTCGACCCTTCTTCACCTAATAAATCTCAATTCTACCAGAAAGGAAGCGCTTTTAAGGAGTACTTTGAATTGCTTTGCCGGATGATCTGCTGAAATGTCTGCTGCATTTTTCCTGCTTTTTAGATTAGCTTGTTAATTCCTTTTCCTCCTTTTGGAACTTTAAATGTCTGCTGCATTCTTTCTTTCCTTTTGGAACAAATCTCAATTCGATTATGATTTTGACTATTGGTATTCGATTAAGTTTGTGACCACATTGCTATGGAAGAGATTGAGTTTGATTGATTTGTTGGATGTTTTCTTTTTGGGGGAACTTCCTCTATTTTGAGGTGCTCTTTCTCAGCTCATCAAAAAGGGGCAAATGAAAAGAAAAAACAGAGAAGCAAAGTGGACTTGCAATGAACAGTTCGATTCATAGAAAATCTCCATCCTTCTTCATAATAAATACACAAACCATCATCTTTTTAGTGGTGATTAGCATTGAGTTAAAAATAGGTCATCTACTTGCTGCTTATCTGACTACATTGGTTAACATGTCAGGAAAATTAAACAATATGAAATCAAGCTCATAATCCCCACATTCTTCCATCTGTAGAAAGAAACACATGACGACTATTTGTTACCTCACTAAGCTTGCACTTCCTAAATGTGAATCTGACAGAACACTGCAAATGCATCATTCAATTCACTTCCATGTCCAAGGAATTGTAGTTGAAGATATAATCTTAGTGGCTAAATAGAGAACTGAATTTTGCTTTGTCATTTTCCAAATGCCACAACAATGACAACAACAATAAAATCGCAAGTCCCAACTATTTAGGGTCAATACATGAATTTCTTGTCGCCGTTGAGATCTATAAAAAGCCATATGTTTAATTACATTTAAAATACCTAAATCTTTATTTATGATTTCTATTAAAGTCTTTTTATGTCTTCCTCTATCTCTCCTCGCACCACCAACACTAATCATTTTACCTCTTTTAACTATCGCATCCGGAAATCTTCTAAACACATGCCCATAGTATCTTAAATGATATTTTCTCATCTTATCCTCTATCAAAGCAATACCTTATTGTTCACGAATAAAAAAATATATTTTTTATCTTTCATAGTAACTCCACACATCCATCTTAATATTCTTATCTCGGCAACACAAATTTTTTGAATATGTTGTTTCTTAACTAACTAATATTCAGATCCATAAAATATTGTTAAGTCTCATAACTGTCTTATAATTTTTTTTTCAATCTTAAGGGTATTTGATGATCACAAAACTTGTGATGCCTCTCACCATTTTAACTATCCCGTTTTTACTCCATGAATAATATCTTCATCGATCTTTTCATCTTGTGAATAATTGATCCAAGATACCTAAAGCTTTTCCTTGAAGTAACTTTTTCTCCATGCAATTTAACTATATTCTCCTATCTATATCTAGAATCACTAAAACTATATTTTATATATTTGATTTTAATCATATTTAATCTAAAACATTTAGTTTGTAAGGTTTGCCTCCATAGCTCATATTTATAATTAATTTCACTTAGGCTCTCATCAATTAAGATAATATCATCAACAAATAACATAAAAAAAAGAGGATAAGATTTACTGTGTTAGCTATTATTAAAATAGTCTTTACACAAGAATTTGGCTGCTTGAAGTTGCAAAGACCCTTTGATTTGTTTGACCTTGGCATTTATAATTAAATACTTCATTAGGCTCACCTTTGTTTTTGTTCTTTGTTCATCTTCAGTAAAATGCTTCTGGACTTGCTGGAATGGTCATTTCCGAGCAAAGCAGAACCTTTAGATGCAGGAGCTTCTTCGAGAAACAAGCTTGGTTTTGTATTTGTTGTATGGTTCTTTTGGCTAAAAATTTTTTGGTTCAAGCAATAAAAGCTTCGGAGATATTGCTGGAAGGCTTGTTTCACAAAAGATGAGAAAATGGTCTGGAGGTTTAGTGTTACTCTTTTTATTTTCTTTGCTGCTCCTGAGACTGTGGATATTGGAGAATCCCTTAGCCGAAAGTTCTCTTCAGAGTCCTTTCTCTGTGAACTATTCTGACTATTTTTACTGGACAAATCCTGAGGGTTCACCTGTAGTTCGTAATCCGGAAAATGACCCACATGTAGTATCTACCATCACATTAGTCTCCAAACTTTTTTCTCCAAGAAATCTCTCTGTCTCAGAGCTTCAGTGTCTACAGACTTGGAATCATTTGGACCACTTAATAAGCAGTTCTCAAGGCCTACCTCATGCAGTAAAGGCAATCAGGGAAGCTGGAGCTGCATGGGAAAGTCTGATGACCTCAATCGAAGAGGAAAAATATGCTGGTCCTGGAAAAGTGAAAGAGAAACTTTGCCCGTATTCTATTAGAAGAATGAATGCTTCAGAATTTGGTCATGATGTTTTCAAGTTGGTGATACCTTGTGGACTGGTTCAAGGTTCCTCTATTACAGTAATTGGCACTCCAGGTGGTCTACTCGGCAATTTCCAGATCGATTTAACAGGGTCCACACTTCCAGGGGAGCCAGATCCTCCTGTCATCTTGCACTACAATGTCCGCATTCACGGTGATAAAATAACTGAGGATCCAGTGATCATCCAAAACACATGGACTGTGGCTAATGACTGGGGTGAAGAGGAGCGTTGTCCTCCTCTGGATACTGAAAATGACGGGAAGGGTACTCATTTACATGCCCATAACAATTCTTTTTCTTTTGTGCTAAAGATCATGTTGAACTGTCTGCTGCATGAAGATTATATCATCATTAAGTTTTCTCAATAATTCAATCTAAGAACACTCACCGTGATCATATTTCTCTTATTTGTTTCCTCGCTCGTAAGCTGGTCTATTGACTTTCCGCAAACCACAAGTTTTTTTTTCTCATGCCATTTATGGGAAGTGTTTTTTCGAAAAAAAAAGCAACTTTTGATGGAAATGTATGTCGTTCCACGTTGAATTTTTCTGGAACTGTTATTCGGTTCTTTTACGTACCCTGGTTAGTCGTTCAGGCAAATGAATGAATCAATGAAACTTGGCTTCGAGCTCTTACAAAATTTAGTCTTTTCTATACATCTGAAGTAGTAGGGGGTTTACACACAAGAGAAAGATTGTTCAGACTTCAGAGGATGGCCGTTCCGAGAACATGACAGTTGTGTTATGAAAGAGATAGTCGTATAGTGATTCAGGGAGATTGAAATGCAGGAGGTATTGCCTAGAAATACTTGACAATTGAGGAGGTAAGACCATGAAGGAAGGAACAAACAGGAGGTGTATCTAGATGATGAAATGTTTTAGTTGACCAAAGGTGAATGCAGTAGGAAATCAGCTGTGGGGCTAATGCTTGAAAAGAAGAGGAGTTTGGACTGACTTAGTACATTTTGTACATCAGTTTGGACAATACTATCTATCTCATACGTCGGAAATGTATGAGATAGTATTGAAATTTCCAGGTTGTGCCCACACTCTTGTCACTTTATTTTTTTTCTTCTTGCTGCCGAGGGTTTTGTGCAGCCAAATAGCTAGATAACTATTTCTATCGAGTGCATTTTCACTTGTTATTCGATTCCTGATCTGCGGCAAGAATGTCTACTTCTTACATGTATCCTTATTGTAGTACATGTTGCTTAAGAATTTAATTGCATACTTTTTCATTTTCGTACTAATGAAGCTAGCTGTAAGTTTTATCTATTCCTTGCAGTGGATGATTTAGAGCAATGCGATCCTATGGTGGGTAGAGACAACAAGGGAATCATCACGGCTAATGACCACTACAATTTTTCAAGACGTTCTATGCTCCCAAAGGATGGTGCAAAACCAACAAAATATTTTCCTTTTAGGCAAGGATACATTGCCATTGCTACTATAAGGATGGGAGCGGAGGGAATCCAGATGAGTGTGGACGGGAAGCACATAACATCATTTGCATACAGAGAAGTACTATTATTACCAGCTTGTCCATTTTCTGATTTCCCAACTCATCTGGCTATATGGCAGTATCTAGTGATTGCCATCATCTTAGTTGAAGACATCTGCTTCTGTTCTACAGAGCTTGGAGCCATGGCTTGTGGGTGAAGTAAGAATATCAGGAGACATACAATTGATATCTGTCATTGTCAGTGGTTTACCAACATCAGAGGATTCAGAGCATGTTTTGGATTTGGATATACTGAAGTCATCTGCAATACCCATTCACAAATCAGTGGATCTTTTTGTTGGTGTTTTTTCGACAGCAAACAATTTCAAACATAGAATGGCAGTTCGAAGAACATGGAAGCAGTATGATGTTGTTCGTGTCGGATCTGTTGCTGTGCGTTTTTTCGTAGGTCTGGTAAGAAAGCCAAACATGAAAATTGTATAATTTCCTACAATCATTTTACCAGTTTTTTTCTTCTTCTTCTTCTTCTTCTTCTTCTTTTGATGTAGTCATCAGATCAAAAAGTGGAGTGAGGATACGTAAAGATCCAAGAGAAGTTAATTAGAAACAATATACTATGATTTGATTGCTCTTTGTGTGATTGGTAATATTTCTTCCCTCAACTTAGCTAAATGTCAAGAGCAAATCTGTGTAGCCAAAAACAAGTAGCTATGACATTATGTGTCTGTTTTGTTGTTGTAATAGTCGCCCAGAGGTGATTGAATGTACGATAGATAGGCGAGACGTGACCTATTCAAGAAGAAGCGTAGGTACCATGTATCATTTTAATGTCTTGCTTATGATAATAAGCGAGACCTGACCTCCCCAAACCCTACGATGACGTGAGACTCATGCATTGGTTCTGTTTTATTTATGATAATAAATTTTCTGATCTGCCATAATATGATATAATCACATTAAAATGCTCGGACTTGTCGGTTATTAGAATTTTTTGTTATCTAAAATTCTAACTTTTAAATGGATTGTCTAATGCTTCTTACAAGAGAGAAATCATTTTACTTGATCCGAGAGCATATGATTTCAATTTTAATGTGTAAATTTTTTAGCTGCTTGTGATGGAAAATAAAAAATATATATTTTCCTCTAATTTGTTGTGCATTTGAAAAGACATTTTGTTTAAAAAAAAAAAAGAATATCTTATTATAGAATTCTTGTGAGTCTTGTTGCCATACTTAAATGTTTTGATAAACTCATATTAATATGTTCACGATTCCCTTTTTTTTTTGCTTTCCGGGTTTCCGATAGCATAAAAATGAAATGGTAAATGAGGAGCTGTGGAAGGAGGCAAACACATATGGTGACATCCAGCTGATGCCATTTATCGATTATTATACTATCATTACATGGAAGACCATAGCCATTTGTATCTATGGGGTAATATGGACCTCAGTTTATTGACACCAAAGTTTGTGGAGCTGCTTTATGCTGTATGGTTCTAACTAACTTTTGCTTCTTGTTCTAACAGACAAATGTTTTATCGGCAAAGTACATAATGAAAACAGATGATGATGCTTTCGCGCGTGTTGATGAGTTGCTTACTTCCTTGCAAAGGGCTAACATCACACATGGGCTATTGTATGGTCGGATCAACTTCAAGTCTCGACCTAATCGAAAAGTTGACAGCAAGTGGTATATAACCCCCGAGGTAAGAGTTTTGAAATTTATATGTCTCGATAAATTTATTTGCTCAGGTTAGATGGTGATAATGATAAGTAAGTGGCTGATGGATGCAATGTCATTTCAGTGTGTATGAATGAGCTCATAAACTATCTATCTCACAAAGGATCTTAAATTATAGCAGATGCTGCAAAAACTCATACAGGTTCCATTTTTAAATGGTAGATATAGGAGGATCCCCATGCAATAAATAGAAGACAGCTACAGTTGACTTGTCAAAATTTCTTTCATGTGTGCTGCTTGACCATTAAGCAGATCTTTTTGGTCTTTTAGATACTGAAGTTGTCAGTGTTGTTTTTAGAGTCCTTTTTGACTTTCTCTCATCTCAGGACAAATGGCTGTAACCTTTTGTTTTGTTTCTTTTCTTTCTATTCTCTAAGTCAAAGGTGATTTGTTGTTTAATTGCATGCCTGAGGGAGGGATTGACGGTAAGAATAAAGTTGTTTAATTACATATTTGTGTTTCTTTATGACGAGTAAATCTACGTTTCATTGGCAGGCATTATTAATTATTTAGGACTCTGCTAACTCATACTTTTTTACTTTTGACGAAGGAATGGCCGGAGGAGAGGTATCCCCCTTGGGCTCACGGTCCGGGATACGTGGTGTCGCACGACATTGCAAAGGGTGTTCATAAGCAGTATAAAAGGGGCCATTTAAAGGTGCTTCACATTCTCTCCTGCTTTGATTAATCGAGATATGCAACATAGCCACTTTGTTTATATATATATATATTTATAGTTTTTTTTATTCCTAAATGAATAAGATTAAATTAATTATAGATTAGTAAGTACAATAAATGTTCGAACATGTGTGAGATACGTTAGAACAATAATAAACCAGGAGATGATTGATGTGCAGATGTTCAAGCTAGAGGATGTGGCCATGGGAATATGGATAGAGGAGATGAAGAACAAAGGGATGGATATTAATTATAAAAATGAAAATAGGATTAATATCGATGGGTGTAAAGCTGGTTACGTGGTAGCTCATTACCAGGAGCCCAGAGAGATGCTTTGCCTATGGCAGAAGCTACGAGAGACTCACCGACCAAGTTGCTGCAGGTGGTGGTCATGATGTTGTTGTTGTTGTAAATGAGACTGAGATAGCTAACTCGAGAGGATGTGATGATGATGTAAAAGGCTGGTTTTGCAGAGAGAAGTTGTTCACGGTGATTCACTGCTAGTCATCTATCTACAAGACTTTGGATTCCATCCATCCATCCATCCATCCATCCATCCATCAGCTGCAAAACAAAAAACAAGATGGCTGTGATCTATCTACATACCAGCTAACTGGACATCCATCTTATTTCAAGAATCCAAACATCATACAAACCAACCAACCATCTACATCATGTATTTTGACTTGGCAAATAAATCATCACCATCACAACAAAATTGGGAATGAAAATAAATCTTCAATGATCAGACTAAGCAACAAAAAGTCATTACATTCACTATATCATATACAGAACACTTCAAAGGAAAAAGTACCAAGTCATGGTAGAAACAGAAGCCAGCTAAGTTCTAGATGAAATACAAATGCTTACTGAAATAATAGACAGCCTACATCGATCACAACTGGCCACCTTAAAACACTCCAAAGATCCAATTGTATGTTTCTGTAGACATCATTGCTGTTCGATAGTGGCTCATCAAGTTAATGGAGAAAACACAACAACACCCCCAAATAAACATAAAAGTAACAATAACAATAAAAATAATCCACAAAGATTATAAAGGCAACTACCTAGCAAGAATTGCAATTGATACATGTTCCTCAATGACCTGACTACCAAGAAAAAAATTACAACTCTAAACATCAAGACAACCAAATAGCATCTTGCACAAAGGTGCATCAATCTTCCGACCTCTGTAATCCAGACAACCAAATACAGGTGTCCAATAAAATTGTGTCGTTGGAATTAGAATGGACCAAATCTTCAACGGAACAAAAAATGAGACAAGATGAGAGCACCATCCTCTCTAGTACAGACAACCTATCCTTTGTCAAAATGCTTGCTTCAGAATTTTGATCTAAAAACCCTGTTTCTTTAGCATACAAATGGTGAATTGAGTTTTTTTTTGTTTTTAGATGTACATTTCAAAATAAATGGATAAATATATTACTTTCAGTTCAAGGATTGGACACACTTTGTTAGCAGTAGCTAATCCCAACAAATATCACCAGCCATCCTAACTGACCAGAACAACAAGCCAGAGAAAATGTCCCTTGCACAGGGCCACAGGCAAGACAATTAAACAGCAAATAATACAAGGAAAGAGTAGACAATGCCAAGAGTAAACAGATAGGAGTCTAGAAACAAGGTAAGCAAACCTTTGGAACAAAAACTCCTCATGGCTCTATGTAGTTTGACAATCTCTTCATTTAGATTACCAATTTTGTGCGCTAGCACCAGAAATGGACCAGACATTGTGCATTAGAAAGTCATGAGCTGCCTCTTGCCCGATCACCGGTATTGGCGGCATCCGATGAAATACTTGATGTGCTGAACAAAGATGGAAGCTCCAGTTATCAGCCAAGAAGTCATGAATTAGACCCATTTGCATATATTAAGCTGCAAGCAGCAGGCTTTCTAATGCCCAA
This sequence comes from Musa acuminata AAA Group, assembly GCF_036884655.1. Lineage (NCBI taxonomy): Eukaryota > Viridiplantae > Streptophyta > Magnoliopsida > Zingiberales > Musaceae > Musa > Musa acuminata. Next base: position 641,831 of record NC_088330.1, on the reverse strand, counting down.
TTCCAACATCATATCCCTGAACATTTGACTATCACCTCGCTTCATAGATGCAACATACAAATTGGATACAGAGACAAGGTGGCCAGCCACCTGGTCTGGTTCTAGTTCCATAATTCTGTGGATCACCTGGCCTGCAAGTTTATCATCCTTATGTATCCAACAGCCACCAAGCAAGGCTCCCCAGATAGCAGAATTAGGCTCCACTGGCATCATTTTAATCAGCTCTTGGGCTTTGTTCAAGTGACCTGCACGGCTGAGCATGTCAACAATGCATCCATAGTGTTGTATTTTTGGTCTGATTCCATACATTGAAATCATCTGCTCAAAGTAGCAAAGCCCCTTGTCAATCCTACCCGTGTAACTGCAGGCACATAGAACCGCAATAAAGGTCAACCAATCTGGCTTCTCATTTTCTGATCCCTTCCACTGCATTCTTTGGAATAGATCTAGTGCCTGATCACCATAACCATGGGTTGCAAGGCCTGCGATCATGGTCGTCCACGTGACAGTGCTTTTACGAGGCATCTCGGTGAAGACCTGAAATGCATCATCAATAGCTCCACATTTAACATACATGTGGATGAGTGCATTATTCAGATTCACCAGACATTCTCTTCCATGCCAGAAATTGCAGACGAGTGCATGGATCCAACGTCCCAATTCCAAGTCTCCCAAATATGCACATGCTGACAGGACAGCGATCATTGTAACTTGATCAGGTTTTACTTGAGATATCCTCATCTGACTAAATAGAGTGAGTGCCTGACCACTCTTACCGGCCTGCGCACAACCTGCAATCATGGTGGTCCACGACACTTTGTCCTTAGCAGGCATGTCATCGAAGAACCTAAATGCCGTCGGCACATCCCCAGATTGCATATATCCAGCCAACATGGTGTTCCATGACACAATGTTTCTCTGGGGCATCTCTTCGAATACCTTATGAGCTTTAGCGATAGACTCACCTCTCATGGTGGCAGAGGCAGCATACATATTTATTAAATTAGTCTGAATGTACACACTGGAATCAAAGCCACCAGAAATGATTCTACAGTGCAATTGCTCCCCTTGTGGCAAGAAATTTGGCCCGGCCTTAGCACAGGCAGCGAGGAGGAAGGTATATGTGAAACCATTGGGCTGCAGCGTATCTGTCCTCCCTCTTCTTCTCATCCAATTGTAGATGCTAAAGGAGCTCTCTGGCATATCTCCATGAAAAATTGCCCTGATCATTTGGTTGCAGAGGGTGGTGTTTGGTTCCTCAACCTGGTCAAAAGCTAGAGATGCATATGTTATATTCCCTGACACAATGCAGCAGGAGAGAAGCTTGGTGATGAGGACATTCTTGCAGGAGAAGCCATTAACCACCAATTTTGCATGCAACTGAGTAAGTTGCTTCATGCTCTTGCATCCTTGAAGCATCAAGAACAAATGCTGCTGTAGATCTCTTGAGTATGGTTTCCAAGAAGCAAGAGAGGACAAGCTGAGCATCCTTTAGACCAGAAAGTTCTCCCAGACATCTAAAATTGGCAGTTTTCTTGTTGTATTATGTGAAATGACTTCAACTCTAATGACATGATCTCACAGGACAACCTGAAACAAACTAAATCAGAATGTCCAATGTCTAGGGTTTTGCAAGACTAATTAAAAGTGGCTATAGGTGAACAAATCAACCACTGCCCTCATGAAGAGAATTCTTGTTCCTGCTTGTCAAAACGATGTATTGTTTCTGCAATCCCATTAGCCACCACCTGAACAAGCAGCCAAGACTGTATGGGAAGGGCAAGCTGGGATCCTTGGATAGCATATGTGAGACATGCAACAGATAACTGATGGACATGATAACAAGAAAAAGATTACTTTTGAAAAAGGGATAATCCTCAGTGACCAAGTAACGATGCAAAATGTTAAAAGAATACAGGAAAAACCATTGTTTTAGAACCTGACATCAGTGTAGATAAATTTATTTGTGCAAACATTTCAAGAGAAAAACCTCATGCATCTTAAAACAGTTTGCAAGGTTAACAACTCAGTCCCTTAGATGTTCTTTGATTATGCAATCATATCTGCAATAATCATTACAGGTCTAGTAGGCTCATCATCGTTGTCCATTATTTATTTTAAAATCTAACATCATTTAGATAAATTTAATTTACACAAACATTTAAAAAAACCACTAGATGAAACATAAAGACCTCCCGCATCTTAAAACAACTTGCAAGGTTGACAACGTAGTCCATTAGATGTTCTTTGATTATGCAATCATATCTTCAATAATCATTACAGGTCTGTAGGGTTCATCATTGTTGTCTATTAATTTGAAATACAGGAAAAGCCATTCTTTTGGAACCTGGCATTATCATAGATCAATTTCATTACACAACCATATGAAGCAAAAAAACAATAGATGAGATATAAAGAAAACTCATTGCATTTTAACAGCCTGTACGTTGACAACTCAGTCCCTTGATGTTCTTTGACTATGCAATCATATCTGTAATCATTACATCATTGTCCATTATTTTCAAATACATATGTCAGTATTTTGGAAGCTGACATCATTGTATTATGCAAACATTTCAAGAAAAAAAGCCCTAGATTAGATATAAAATCCTCCTGCATCTTAAAACAGCCTGTGAGGTTGACAACTCAGTCCCTTAGATGTTATGCAATCATATCAGCAATGATCATTACAGGACTGTAGGCTCATCATCGCTGTCCGTTGTTTTGGAATACAAGAAAAGTCATTATTTTGGAACCTGACATCACTGTAAATAAATTTAATTTATCAAACATTTCAAGGGGGAAAAACACTATATGAGAAAAAAAAAAAAAAAAAAAAAAACCTCCAGCGTCTTAAAACAGCTTGCGAGGTTGACAACTCAGTCCCTTAGATGTTCTTTGATTATGCAATCATATCTGCAATAATCATTACAGGTCTGTAGGGTTCATCATCGTTGTCCAAACCATGGTTAACGAAACAGCGTGCACCAGAGATAGCGAGGAAGCATAAATATCCACACCTAAAGATAAAAAGTCGTGAAAAACTGATGTCACCAATGCAAACAGATCAACTAAAACCAATTTGAATGTGGCAAGTATGAGGCAGGAAATACTGGTTGTAGCTGCCTTTTTCCTCCATGTTTCGAGAGACATTCAACGCAGCTTCAAAGATAAACAGCAGAGGGTAGGCATAGGTGATGGAGGGATTACTTGTCGGCGGCAGCCTTCGACAACTGGGAAGAGGAGGAGGAGAAGAATCGAAAGGAGAAGGGCCGGTATCCAGGCGGCAGAGGGAAGGAGGAGGAGGAGGAACGGTAGTCCCTCCCTCCTATTTATAGACAAGGAATAGCGGAGTCGGATTAGGGTTTTGATTGCCGTGCTTGAACGGTCGAGATCTCATCTTGGAGACCCCTAATTCATTGGGTGTTACCCGTGTGTGTGTGTTGTTGAATTCATGATTATTCTATTTTACCATTGACGAACGATGGCAGTATTGAAATTTGGAAACATCATTATTTTTTTTATTATTTCACCAAATTTCAACATAATTTAAATTTCACAATCTATCTAACACACAAATACAGAATAAAAGATAACAGAGATGAAAGATAAAGTTGTATACTTACAACAAATTAGTCAAAGAAAAAGTAAAGATGCCAGAGATTTGCTTGCATGAAATATTGAATCCATTCATTTAATCCCACCCTATTTGCTGTAGACCGGTCATTCATTTAATCTTCACTGGTTTTAGTTTGTGACAATAAGGGTTCTACGGAGTACCACCATGACTACCTTTCCAACATACCATACATATAGTTTGTGCCCTCACGAGACTATAGAAAGAAATCCATGCAAATATCTTTAATGTTAATAGTAATAACTTTGTTCACAGGCCAAGAACAAGACCTTCAAGCTATTACTTTCAATCATCTCAATCAGACGAAGAACAAGACAAGAAACAAAACAAACATCTAATTAACTCGCCACAACATATGGCCGAATCAAGCAAAGGGTGCATAAACCAAACGACAGACACCCAAATCCATCAAGAAGCTACGTTAGAACAAAAAGAAAACACAACCCTAGTCTCCTCTACCAATAACTATAAACCCAAAGAAGGGTGATGAAGAAAGCACACGACAAAGCAACCAAAATCAATCAGGAAGCTGTAGAGTTTGCTCTAAAGGCAACGAGAGAAAGCCCCAACCAGAGAATATATATATATATATATATATATATATATATATATATATAATATAAAATTTCATGATAATTGAAGATCGTTTGGTTAGCTAGAACAATAAATTAAAAATTTTTCGTAAAATTATATGATGGTTTGATTGATATTAACCAACAGTAAAATTTGTTTATAGAGTAAATTTTTAGAAAATTGATGATGAAATTTAGATGAATTTTGAGGTTGAATATAGCTTATTTTATAAGGGATTTTATCATTTTTTTCTAATAATTATTGCTATGAATTATTATAAATCAATAATTCAAGAGGTAGAGTTCTTAATTAAGATATCTCATGAGTCTTTCGTTGATATCTTCATTTTTGAATTCAATAAAATAAATATAAGTTTAATTTACTGTATAATAGTAATTATATAAATTATCGTATGCATAAAATATTTTGAAAAACATGTTTCGACTAATATGATCATAATAAGCTAGTCATAAGTTAAATATGAATATATATTTTGTAAGTATAAAGATATATGAATTATGATAAAAAAAAATTTATATGCATGCATACATGATGACTTGCGGCATGAGAGTATATGTGTTTTCTATGATATGTGATGTAAGAATACAATACACATATATGCTATGACGTACGATATATTACAACGTGCAGTGTGTGAGTGAACGTATATATTATGACATATAATATGAGAGTACACATGTATATTATAATGTGCAATGTGAAGGTGCATGCATATGTTATAATACGTGGAGTACTAAGTCTATAAATTTATTATGCGCATATAAGTATTTTAAATTATTTCGATGTAAAAATTTACTTTTTATTTTTGCATATGATATGTTGTATGGTTATGCTTGCTAACAAAATTATAAAATGAAATATCTACTATTAATTGTCTTATGTCGATAATTTTAAAATATGATACATATGACATGATGCATGTTCACTCTAATAAAGTTATAAAATTTTATTTTTATTAAATAATTACTCACTACATATATTATTTTGTAGGTAAAGATATGAACAATGACCTATTGTCATTTTATATATATAAACATCATGTTTATGTTTTTTTTAGAGACTATGATTATATAAAATGTCAAAAACATTATATATAAAGAAAATCATGTCATGTTGTTTAACAAGTTAGTATGTTTTAATCATAAGATTATCTACTATTTATACACTCTCAATAATAATAATAATAATAATTAAAATAATAAAACATTAAAATATAACATCTTATTTTAGTCATAGGGTATTAATGAAACTAAAAATTAAGTTTTACAATATATATTTTATAAAAAAATGATGAGAATAAAATTTCTACTATATATTCACATTATTTATTTTTTATGATACAGCAATCAACAAACATAAGTCTGATACATATACATAAAAATAATAAAAAAATACTTTTAAATTTCTAATAGTTTATTCATAAATAACCACAGATGTCTAAATAAATATATATATATCTTAATTTGTGAATTTATAGAATCATTGAGAATTTGATTGAAACACTAACCAGTTCTAAGCCTAATTGAAACAAATGGACTCTGGTCATGGTTCATAGTTTGACTAATGGTAACAACCAAGCTTTACAACAAGGGTCAAACTTACTTGAATGGTCAACCTATGCACAGTATCAGTGTTTTCGTGATATATTTTCCAATTAACTTGCTGACTAAAATAATTTTTAAAATAAAATATGGAACCACCAGCAAACTTTTACCTCGATGCAATTAACAGTAAACTAAACTTGATGTTTACTCATAATTTACATATCTCCAAAGTTTATGCAGTATCAAGTTTCATCTCATCCTCAAATGAGTTTATGAACTTTTAGGAAAAGATCATGGGCATACTACTAGTTCCCTCCATATCTGAAGAAGTGTCTGTAGACAAAAGCCATCTCAAGGATCAATTCTTCCTCCCTTCACACAGAATGATGTGATACCCATGCCTGCATTTGTGTCCAATATTTTGGTTATAAACCGATACTACCTTATAACATAAGCAAAATTTTCATAACCACTTTTAAAGCATGAAAAATAACAACATCCAAACCAAATATATCAAACTTCTAGCACAACAGACATGTAGAGGTTGGATGATAAAATCTGAGAAGTTAGTCAGTTGGCATACGTTGATTTAAACGGTGCACTGGTAGCTCCAACAAGTGTACTAAATGCCACATCCTGAAAAGGACCAGCCATTTTACCCCTAGGAAACCATCCAAGGTCTCCACCTTTCTTTCCTGATGGACACTCGGAATACTCTGTGGCCACCTGAAACAGAGCCAGCACAAGGCGAGAAAAAAGTAATTCCTCCAACATTTAATGTATTCAAAGCAGATCTATGACTATGCATTTAGGAGGAAAAAAACAAATAACCTTTATAGTGGAGAAAGAGAACAAATAACGTCGACAGTGGTACTATTAAAATTCTTTGTGATATAATGACTGTACATAGACAAACTAGCAGAACACTTCAAGAGAAACCAAACTGGACATTTAATGCGCTTCAAGATAATCCATCAAAACAGAACTTCTACAATGACTCATGGTTTCCCTCTAAATCCCCATTGTCATAGATACCCCTAAAATATTATAATTAGTTTAAATGGAGCCAAAAGAAGCTTGGCCTGGCAAGATAGTAGGCAGAAACCCTCACTCTTTTTTTATCTACAAAATCCATTCTAGAGAGGCATTTGGCAGTACACATCAAACTATTAAAATGATAAAGGTGCAAGGAATAAACCAACTTTAAATACCTATTCCAATATTGTTGAGAAGATATGAAGGTCTGCAAGTAGCAGTTGTAGTACAAATACAAAGAGACCAGACCAAAAGAATTTTCTCAAGAAAAAAGTGAAAGCATAATATATAAAGCAAATTGACATGTTCTTGGAAAAAGGAATGATATAAACAGGTTATATCTAAATACATATAAGATTTGAAATAAGCCACATAATTGAATTATGTGATATTGCAAACCAGTTTAAGACTAACACTGAAATTTAATATTTCATCTCAATTTATCATATCAATACCCAAAGAACAATCAAACTCAGCCAAGATGCTGCATAGACCAGCAAACAATTCAATATAAGTTTGAAAGAATCAATCAACAAGCAGTAATCCAAGCTGAACTGAAACTGATATTAAGTAGTTAAACTTCGAAATGTGACTCTCACTATCATGTTGGTAAAGTTCCAATTTCCTTATGCACAAGAAATTGCTTCCAAGTTGCATAACTCGGTGATTAAGCACAGACAAAGAATGCAACTATGAAAGCAACTTGAATGAGAACGTCACCATAAACCACTCCCAAGTTGCATAACTTGGTGATTCGTTGCAAATAAGAAGGCAAGCAAACTTAAATGTGTGAAAAACTGTCAAATTTTCTGCTTATTCATAAGTTGCTCAAGCAAAGGAAATTTCAAACTGTGCAATGGCCCAACTCAATTCAGTTTAAAATAGTTAAATAGAAAGCAAAAAAAATGTTAAAAGGGTTAAAGTTAAGTTCCAAAAAGATACCTGCGTCACAATATCAACAACTGAAGATTTATCTTGATCATTCATTGAAAATGCAACTAAATATGAAGGAAACACATACTTCAAGTTCAATGTAATAATACAAAAAAAATGAAAATGAAAAAAAAAAAAAGCACAAAGAATCTAGCCGAAAGAGAAAAAGAAACACGAAAGCAGAACAGAGAAAGCAAATGGAGCAGGGAATCATAAAACAATAGAAGGATTTCAACTGTCTCACATTGCTCTGCCAAACTATCTAAGCTAGAACTGCACACTCTCACAAGATATAGACACAATTTCAGTGGAAAAAACAGAGATCTTGCCTTTGCAAATTCAGCAGGGGGAACCTTGTCTCCATTGCTTAACCAACCATCTTGGAGCTTCTTGTATGCTTCGTTAATCTTGCCTTGCTTTTCACATAATATGTGCCGTGCTGAAATGCAATTAATGGCTTTATTAAGACATCCACTGTGAATGAAATGATACTAATTGCTTAAATTGGTACCATAATACCATATGTCTCTTGTGCATTGTTAAACCAAAATAAAGTTAGCAAATGCTGCAAGATAGGAAAGATTAGCCCATTTCATAGTCATGATGCCCATATAGATTTCCATAATCAGATTAGTGTAAGTTTACATCCGACCATGCTTTTATTTTTTTAAAAATCTTAGTATATTCTACTATAGCAAACTTATTCAAGACAAAGAGTCTCTAGCAACATTCCTGGTAGTTGAAGCCTTGAAGGTAATTGAATTTGGCAAAATTTTCAGCAAGCTGAAGGTAATCGATAGAAAATTTGCCAGATGGGTCCATATCAGCCACTAGCTCACCAGAAGCCAGTGTGATACACGAGCAAAACCAGAAATAAACAGTACTGACTAAGGGTTGACTGATTTCAGCTTATCCTGATATTTTGGGAGATGGATGAGACAAACTTAATCAGAATTAATTTAATTGATTGATCACTTGATCCAAAGCAAGAGTTGCACCCCCGTGGGAAAGGAGATGTCTCCTTGTATCCCACAAAGAAATGATAGAAGCCCATGCCTTTCTAACTGGTAGATTAGGACAATATAGTTAATCCAGTTCCTGTGCCTATACATGTGCGAATAGTATTCAATAACACAAGTTCTTATAACAAAAATAAGATTTTAACTAAAAAGAAAACCAAACATTAAACACACTGTATAACTCAAGTCAGTAGCATATCAATGATACAAAAAATATGGCTTGTAGCAGAAAAATAAGAATCAAGGTCAATAACAATTTTCATCAAGTTAGAGTGAAGATGTATCGACCCCAATTAAACTACCAAAGGGAAGTGAATATCTAAAGAATAAGAAGACACCAACAGGTTTCCATATCAAACTAGTATTTGGTCATCAGCCAAAAGAAAATGAAGCATCCATATGTGAGTGTCATCATAGGGTTGTTAAGCATATTAATAACAAAAATATTATACGCCAAACCAAGTCTAAAAAAATAAATGATCAAGTATTGAACATATTATATGAAAAACCTTCCATTTACCATGAAAAGATTCAAAAGAATGTGAACAGTAATACTGAAATGTACACTAACAAAAGCTAGGACATGCAAAAACTGCCTGACATACAAATCATATACTCAATCACACAATCAAGTAGCCAATTTTCTATTCCAAAACTTATTAAACCACAAGTATTTATGTAGTTAATGTTAGAGTTAGCTGATGTACATAGGTAAGTTTTGGTGGAGGACAAGTTGCAGTTCTTTTTTTTTCCTTGTAATTTGGGGGTGGTGTTGCTGTAGGACTCGTCTGGTCGTTCGTGATATTTTGATGCTTGTAAGTCCTCATTTCTTTATAATCCCACAGATAAGGATCTAGATACCTTGTTATGTACTATAATTTTCATAAAAACATAAAATATTGTGCATATGCACCTCTCCTAAGAAAAAAAAGTTGGTTGATCGTTTATACACGTAAATATGCATCACGAACTTAAAAATCGACTTTTGAAATCAGATATAGCTATTAAAAATTTGAGTCAGTAATTCCTTTATACGAGACATTACAGATAGGAGAACTCCGATATATAATTGTTGGAGAAAGAGAAAAGTGAAATAATGGACAAATCAATACTCAAATTTGCACAAAAGCAATTTTTTTTCGACCTTACAGCTTTAGGGCTTCTTTAATCAGTTAACCCAAAAAAAGAAAAGAAAAGAAAAGTTGAAAATTCAACAATAGAAGAGGAGCAAAGAAACAAAGAAAAAAAAAAGCCTCGTAACTCATCAACCTATACATAACAAATGGACAGAAAAGGGGATCATATTTCTGTGGTCCTACAAAGAATGAAGGATGCCTATATAATTACACCATATGAAAGTCAGAATTTATGTCAAAAGGAACAATAAGAACGGATCAAATGACAAATAACGGGTATATATTCCAACATAGAGAGCAGCTATACGCTTCACATACATATTACTCCGCAGTAATCCGTATGGCATTATCTGAAATATACACAGCTCGTCAATCACCCAGATTCTAAGAAGCACAATTTGAACGAAAATACACTATAATCTTAACTGATTGTGAAGGAAACTATAACAAAAGGGAATCATGATCACGAGAAGAAGCGACAACCTTTGACATAAGTGCAGGTACCGAGCCCATCACTTGACTTTCCACCCTTGGCTTTACCCTTAGAGGCATTCTCATCAGATGCAGCGGTCTGCTTTCCCTTGCCCTTCCCTCCCGAATCCTTGGGTTTCGAGTCCCTCCCCATCACCTCTCGTGCAAAAAATCGGCTACCTGAGACGCGATCGAGCGAGACCAAACACAATCACCCTGAGAGTTGGACCAAATGAAAGGCAAGATCCATCCGAAAGAAGCCGATCCGACTAAGATCAACCCCGGAATCAACAACAGTCAAAGGAAAAGGGGAGGGAGAAGGCCAGCCAAGAAATCACAGAAAACAAGAACAAACGCGGGCGGAAAAGAAGACATCATCTACAGAGAGAGAGAGAGAGAGAGAGAGAGAGATTGAAGGCTTACCTCGAAGGCGATCGTAGGAAAACAAATATGGGGGACAAACCGAACCTAAAAAGGAGACGCCGGATGATCTTTTTAAGTGTGTACTACCGATATTGCCCTCGAGGACATCATGATCCAAATCTCGCTTATAAATTGCGGTGTAGAAAGTGGCTGACCGACGACGACATTATAAATTGGTACACTTATTTCAAGTTAGGTCATAAATTCTGATAAGCCCTAATGAGAAAAGATTTGCACCGATCCATCCATCATATGCAAATGATAAATGATGAAAATGAAACTTATAAGATACTTTATCATCTAAACTATCTTACTATATATTTTGATCGTTTAAAATATCATAAATTTAGAGTCAGGTAGTCGTGATAAATGATGTCAGGCACATAAGTAGAAATAATATCTACAAAAACTATATCGGAGCATTCTCGACTAAGGGATTTGAATATAATATCTCTCCAGTAAAGTGGAACTTTACTCAAACAAGAATTGATCAACTGTTGCAGTTATTGGACTCACACTACCTGAAGATTAAAGTAAACATGCAATGTCGTAACATTTGAAGTCTCAACCGGCTGCCACTCACACTCTTACCTGAAGTTTGAAGTAGACATATTACTCCGTGGCCAAAGGACCAAAAATTTGAAGGGTGATTGTCTACTCCAATTCAATTGGCACTGAAACCTTTGTCATGTCAGATAAATGAACTATTTACGTTCCGGAGGAAGTCACAATGTTCATCCAAACCACTGATCTTAAAGGAAGAAGAAGGAAAATCCATTAGGATCTTGAGGGAGGGAGAATATAAATTTCAAGTGCAACCGCATTCCAGAGCATTAACATGCAAATTTAGCTTACAGAAGAACTGATCCTTTTGACCCTACAAGTAATCAGAACACCTACCAACTCCATATATTTTATTTAAGAGCGTGTAGATGATATGCACAATCCTTGATCAATATGCGTCGATACATACAAAATGATGATAAGCACAAACTCTGGTAGCAGATCAATGAAAGCGGCACTCTATACAGTAACTGCGACTTTAAGAGACTCCAAGATCTTATCATCAATATCAAATTGCATCGGCTTCTTGTCTCTGCCGATCTTGACATACTCATCAAACCGCTCCTTCAAATCTTCAGGAAGGTTGGTACTGCTAGTCCATCCCATTATCTCCTTGGCAGCTCTTGGTTCAGCATAAAAATGCTGAATTGCATAGAAGATAATTTAGTCATCTTGGCTAAAGTCAGATTGAGTATGTGAGAGGATGGCCAAAGGGCATTACCATATTCCGGAAAGGAAATGCTTTTTTAGCATCAATTCCGACAGCCTTTGGGTCATAGTGGATAACCTTTAGTTCGCGGCCAGCTGCTTGAGCGCATAGTTTTGCCAATCCATCAAAAGTTACAGCACGATCACTTACACAGTTGAAGATTTTGCCATTTGCAGCAGCGCTGTTCTCGACAGCAAGAGACAGCATGCTAGACAAGTCCCTTACATGTGAGATGTTGGTCAGTTGCATCCCTGATCCAGGGATTGGAACTGGTCGATCACGAACAATTCCTGCATAAAAGAACATAGCACATATTGAAAATCAAGTTTCACATACAGTGACAAATAGAAGAAAATAGGATCGGTTAAACAACAAATGATGCATAATTGTGCTAATATTTATAGGATGCAGGTGTAATGTTTAGTTAGAGGAAACTGTCCAGTCTAGTCAACTCAAATTATAAGCAAGAATTTGCTATATCATGAAAATGACTGCAAAGATTTTCACACGACAAACACTCTACTGAGCAGAGCTTAAAGTCCTTTGATCTGATCCAGGGTGTTTTTAGAGTTAGCATTGTCCTTTCTACATTCATTACAAGGCCACTTAGCAGCTGAGTAAAATTTGATGCATGCAACATTTTGTTTGTGATTTTGGGATGCCAGCACATTGGTTATTGACAAAAATATTGTTTTACACATGATCATATATATGTGTGCACATGTATTCTTTTACGAGCAGGTATGCATACATGAGAATTGGCTCCTTGCTTATAAAGCATTCATATACCTAAAAAATGACAAAGACTAGCTTAAGACATTTCAAAAGAAGACAGAGAAAAAGGAGAAAGTCAAGATGAAAAATAAAGTGAAGGATTTCTTACGATCAAAGAACCACTCCTCACAATCTTTGTTGTTTCCGGATCCTATCATGTATTGTGGACGAAACACTGCCCAGCTACTAAAAGATAATCCTGCAATATATTTCTCCACCAATACATGACTTGCATCATCTTTGACAAGATCCTGCATTTGTCAGTAGATGCTTTTCCATAAGATGATCACCACAAACACCAAGCATAATTAAGAGACAAAAATTAGAGTCGACCTCAGCTGTTAAAGGTAGACAATAAAATTCGAGGAGTCACTGAAGGGCTCAGCAACTAAAGCAGAGATTAAATTCTGACACAAATCTATTATTGTTTATTCAATATGTTGATATATGTGGTATGGCAAAAAGTGCCATTGGATTTTGCCTAAGACAACGCCATGTTAAAAGAAACCTGATGTTAACTTCCCTGCAAACAAGTATGCCAAAGAAAAATATTGACCATAGGTAACAAGGGGTCTAAATTATACTGCATACCCCTTCAACATGAGGGATCTCATCCAATGGTTTGTAAATTCCAGCACTACTAATGTAGAGAAATTGTTCCACTCCAGCAGATATAGCCCAATCTGCAACGGGCCTAAAATTCATAGTTAGTATTGCAATAGACCAAACTTTTATGCAATAGTTTATTAGTTTTCAGTAATATGGAATAAATCGACAGAGGCTTTTGGGCATTGGAAACAACAGTGTCCAAATCAAGAACAACATCAGGACATGAGCTGCATAAAACTTGTAAGATAATATGATGATAACTTGGTTATATTTGTTCTGAATGCAAAGGGAGCATCGTGAGAAATACTCACTTCACAGTGTCCAAATCCTTGCCATTGTTATCAAGAACAACATCAAATTTGGCCGTGCCAACAATGTCGCCCACTTGCGCAGGGTTGCCCCACACTGTCTTGCCCCCAGCGCTCACCAATTCCTGCATAATCACCCAAAGTCCTATTTGGAGATCAACTAAAGATAAGAGAAGAAAGATCTAGCAGAAACAAACCTAAATCAAAGAATGGGGGAACAAAGGAAGGAGGACGACATACAGAGAATCTGGGGAAGGGGGGTTTCTTCATCTTGTCGGAGCTCTCATCTCCGACGGTGAGAACGGTGACCTCATGGCCAGAGCTGAGAAGCTGCTGGGCGAAGTAGAAGCCGATGACGGCGTGCCCGCCGCTGTTAGTGTTGACGACGAGGACCCGCTTCTTGTCGGCGGCAGCAGCGGCAGCTTTGATGGAGAAGACGGAAGTGGAGGGAGCAGAAGCGAAGCGTCTCGAGGAACGATGAGAGGAGAGCTTAGTGATGGTCGGGGAGGTAAAGGCGACAAAGGAGAGAGAGCGGTGAGTGAGAGGAGGTAGAGAACAGGACGAGGAGTGGAGGGAGGGGAGAGCGGGGGCGGCTAAAGTGACGGCGGCGGCCATGGCAGGAGATAGAGGGGGCGGCCAAGTTTGACAGGGGTTTGGAGGAACAGCTTATGAGGCATATAAGGAAGCAAAGAAGCGGTCGGAAGAACCAGCGCCATGGAAGCGAGGATAACGTCTTCCCGCCTCCACTTATCGTTTCGCTCATCCGATGGACGCCCGTGCGCCGTTATAGAAAGACCGTTATTATGGGTAAATAAACCTAAACAGTTATCTACGTCACCGTTATTTAACCCATGTGGGATGTAAATACGAACGAATTTTAAAGCATAATATGTAGGTAGGTTGACTTTGTTTTTTTTTTGGGAAATGTACATTAAGGGTCTAATACATATTTCAAATATAAATTAATATTTAATATTTTTTAAAATCATATTTGACTTGAATATTATATTAAAAATACTTAAATTAGTGAACCAAATCGAAACCGTTCCATGATTTTTCTTTTCCGGATCTAATTGGCTGATTCGATCGAAATTTTATGATTTTTTTTATAAATAGTTATATAATTGTCATGGTTGTTTATGAATTTAGAATGGATTCAATATGATCTCTCCCGTCTCCTTCTCCCTGATCCACTAACAAACACGTGTTTGTTCTAAATAACACGATGAGAAGGCATATTAATGTACTCACAACTTGCTGGATGTGATTTAAGAACACATGAAATTTTCTAGCATTTTGTATGTAAAAAAAAATTCAATCTGCAACTAAAATCGAAAGTCCAAAGCAATGCTTTATACTCTGGTCTAAAAATAGCATCAATGTCATGAGCAATTTTTGTTGTCCCAACAAAGCAACTTGTTCACAACAAATCAACTTGTTCACATAGTCAACATAGGAAATTATCATGTATCACAAATCACAAAAAATGTGGACAAAGTTATCTGAAGTCCTAAGTGTAATTTGCAGGCAATAACCGTACACATCAACTTTTGCCCCCCCTTTTTTTTTAAAGAATACATTTTCATAACATTAAATGCTGTACATAACGCTCACATATTAATTCGAATCTAAAACCTATCATTTTGTACAATAATGCATTAACCAATCCGGATGTGTCAGCAGATACAGAAACATCTTATGCCTGATGTAATTCACCATAACTATTATTACTTCAAATCACCAATGAACAATAATGGCTCACTCAGGATTAAAAAGGGCAAATGAAATATACCGTAACTGATAAATGAAATATTTCCAAAGCAAAACAAACCTCCAAAGCTCGACTTCTGGTCCAACTCAGATAAAACATGTATCTTGATTCACTGCTTGAAAACCAGCACCAGGAACAAATTTTTTTTTGGCCAGCATTTAATTAGCACAGGCATCATTCAGCACCATTATCCAGATGATAAAAAGGTTTAACAATCTGGGTTTCTTTCTCGCTTTTGAATTCTGAAAGCAGCAAATAGAAAATGTCTTTTAATAACAGAAACAAAAACTGGGGTGCACACTCATAACTGATTCACACCACTGTGAATCAAGTATCCTGCTCTCATGGTCTTTTATTCTTTCCCCTAAGATTTTTGTTCCATTATCTTTGAACCAATGGAAACATCTTCATGTAAAAAAGAAAACAAAAACAAATCAACATGAAAATATAATTTGATAAATCACTAATTCTTGTTATAAATGCTAAAGAAACAGAAATAATGATGCCAACAAAATCTGAGTTCATAAAATCTCAAATAAAAAAGAAGCACATCTTGTGTTACCTCCAAGAGATTTCTCAAAATTCTCCAATTGGATCAGAAAACCCTGATTAGGAGCTATATTAGGTCGTTTGCTCCTAACTAGTGACAATGCATCTGAAAGACTCATCCAATGCTTCTTCATCAAATAAGCAACAACAACAGTGACACTGTAAAAGAAATACAAAAAGCCCATCAGCAGCTAGTTGATTGCCTAACATGCCTAAAAACAACATAAGTTATTTATTTTCAAATATTTAGAATTTGCATACTACACTCACAACAACTAACATCAATTTGAATTCTTTCATATATTACTGCTCAGAGAAACACTACATATAGCAACTAGCATGCCCAAAAAATTCGGATTTTCTGTTAAGATACTGAACCACACACCACATGTAAGAATTCCAATGCAACAGCAAAAAGACAATCTTTAATTTTAGGACAATCTGTATAATGAGAGTGTTGTTTAGACTGGATACTCCTTTGAGGGGAAAAAACTAAAATATATACATATGTGATATTACAAGTAAAACAAAGAAACACAAACAAATGATACTCAAATAAAGCAACCAAGGCTACCCATACCACACACTACATTGAACCGAAGATAACTGTGGTATGCTCTATATGAACGTATGAGAACCAAATCTATCATACAAAACCTAGGATATGTGACAAGGAGATAATATACACAAATTATGGATCTCCATTGGAACCATCATCATTGGGGCTTTCTTACAAGGACTTGTATATAGATCTTGTCCAGACTTTGTATTGGCAATCACTACTACTAAATCAATAAAGTTCCCATTTAATGCAAAAAGAAATTTGTCATGCAGCTTGTTTTACTCCTTGAGGAGATACACACACTTTCAGCTATTATATTCCTCAATGAGAAAAAAAATTGTTCCAGACATTTTAGGAAATTAGGAGGTACACGGTCTTTCATTAAGCTGGTTGATCAAATCTTTGTGACATTTACATTTTCATGGTAATCAATTCGAAGATGCAACATGTTGCACATACAGGAAGCTTAAATTAATTTATGAAATGTACATGAAAATATGAATGGCACTCACAATCTCCTCGGTTATTTTGAGGAACTCAGCCATTGCATTGATCTAATTATGGGGTCCTACAAAAAATATTTCAGTTGTGAAATTCTGATTGGTATCTAGAAATCAGCTTCATGCAGAATGATAACAGCCTTTGGAATTTGGAATTCACAATGTAATTTTGAATCTATTATTCAGTTCTTCTCAATGGTAAGTCCATCTCAATTCACAGAGTTTAAAAGCAGCAAAAAAAAAGAAACAATACATTAACCTTCTTGACATTCCTGCAAAGCAATGAACCAGCACACCACCACCGGCACTTCTGGCTTCATCAATGAAACTAAAGCATTCATCAAAATATTTATCCAACTCTGTGCTTGGGGTGTCAAGAACTAGATAGAAACAAAAGATACAGATTATTAGACCAATAATTCTACATAATCTAGAATAAATTGTGTATTCATCAAAGGAAAAGAAATGTGCATATATCAGTTTCAGAGAAAGCATCGTCAGCAATCTTGATATTTTACTGTCACTGGAAGGATTGAACCTTCACCAGATTAAATTACAGGCATTACCAACTGGAAGATGGAGATGAAGCAAAATTACCTAGCCACACCATGAAGGGATGACTAGAAGAATTTTAGTTGGCAAAAGGAGTCCTATCATGACTCCAATAACCATGTTAGTTCTTAGTTGGCAATAAGTTTAGCACTTTGAAAGTTATAAGTGCCTCTTTTAGCAGAATTTTGGAGAGTAATGATATTAGCTTTCTTTACATGACTATAATAATAAAAGCTTGTAACTCTTAAGAGGTTGTGCTTGCAACTTTTTCCCCCTTCATTTGCATGGTTTAGTAGATTAATTTTTGTAACTATAGCTTGAGAGAGCTCTTAAAATACCGTATTAGAGAAACACTTATTACAGGCCTCCTTGTTACATTGTTCAGATTGATTTCGTGACAGATACAGAAGAAATGACAACTGTCATAACCCTGGATGGAAATTTTTAGGACAACAATTTCTCATTATAAGTAGAGTGGAAAAAGTAGAGAAATGAGAGTGAAGCTAACAGCCCCAACTAGGGCAACTTTGGCGAAACAACAGCAATAATAGAAGTCGTAGTTTTCTAAACTAGTAACATGAAAAAGGAAAAAGAAAGTATGGTAGAAGAGATTATATAGGCAAGAGACTAATTCATCTGGTAACACCACAAAAGGCTTGCAACATAGTGAAAATATAACTAACGTAGAGAACTGAAATGACTTTCAATCATCTACAAACTGTTCCTTCTTAGATTTCTTACGGAGAGAAGAATAGGGCTTACCAAATCAAAATAAAATTGTCATTATGATGAAACCAGGGAGCACAGTTGTAGAGCATGATCATACACAAAACTTAGCAGCAGCAATTGTGGGACAGCTTTGAAGACTCAAAACAAAATGAAAATATAACTACAATGAAGAACTAAACTAGTGACTACTGATTATCAGTAAATTATGAGAACTTGTCCTTAAATAACCAGAACTTGTTCTTGAATGACACTGGAAGTCTCAATATATACATATACATATACAAACAGCATAATAAATCAAGTGGTGAATGTTAATAACAGATAGTAAACAGAGCAAATTTTAAACCACTTTAGAGGTATCCAAACAATAAACACAAACAAGATATTGGCCATCACAGACACCCAATATTGCAATCAAAGTGCACAATGACAAGGCAATATAGTCAAAGAAATTTCTAGTTGTGGTTTTTGCAATCAACCAAGTTACGATGCGTAGAAGGATTTATCATACCATCAATCTTCTTATAGATGAAATCGTCAGGGTACGCAGGGTCCAACGATTTGGCCACGGTTAAGAGATGGGTAATGTTGAGGTCTTTCAGCGCTGACTTGTTAAGCGCCGCGCCTACGGAACCCAAAAACAGGCCCTGAGGCAAATGGAGCGAGCAAAGATGTCTAAGTATCATCATCAGCTCCAAAACCTAGAAATCCTGGAACAGCTAATCAACTCGGATTGGCTTGTTCTTCTCGTCTCATGTTACCTCCTCGATCTGGCAAGGGACGTCGTCCTTTCTCGCGTGTCTTGCACAGCGCAGTGCCTGGACGCAGGCGAGGATCCTGCTCCTTTGAAGCTTTTCGATCCGAGACATCTCTGATCGGATGCCCAGAAGTGCTTTTGTTATGGGATGGTCAGCAGCCAACGATCGGAGACAACACCACGGATCGAAACACAGTATACAGCAGCATCAACTTGCCTTCATCTAGAAACAATTCCGAGCACAAGGCAAAGCTGCGTATGAAACAGGATGGAAATCGGATCTAGAAATGGTATGCTGGAATTAAACACTAAAGAGTGCAACAAACAAAAGAGGGGGCGAGTGGGTGGAAGCAGCGTCGTATCCTCCGCGCCGTCTGCCTTCATCCGTAACCGTTCCAGGGGAGCGAGGGAGGGAGAAGGAGAGCGCAAGCGGAGAGGTTAAAAGGCGAGACCTTTAGATTGCCGCACGCATGTGGTATGGCTATTAAACCTGTAAAACTTGCTTGTTAATCAGGAAACATAATAAATAATATTATATCCATGAATTTTATCATATATGAATTCCAATTCAACTCCAGTAATATAATGCTTAATATATCTTTAAAATCAACTAAAGGAATCCTATTTATTATATGGATCAAATTAATAAGAAAAAAATATTAGTGAATTCTATTTCACTCGAACTCAAACCCAATTAAATATTATTAAGTACACGAAACTAAACCAAAGTCCAATTAAATTCTGATTAAATATGGGTATTTTAGTCATTTCATTTTTTAATTTTGACTTTGACCATGTCGGATGGTAAATGTGAGATTCTGGAATCTGTTAGGGTTACATATGTAAATCCACGTTTAAGGCTTAAACCCCTTCGAGCGACCTCGCTCGACCAAACTCTCCATCGGCGGTCGCGGGACAGCGGAGTCGGCGGCGAGCGGCGAGACAACCACCTAGCCCATGTCTTCTACCTCCGTCGAACCGCTCGTGAAGCTGGCCGAGCTCCCTGACCGCGGGCGCGCTCTCGTCGCCACCCGCCCCATCAAGCCCGGCGAGATCCTTCTCTCCGACGCCCCTCTCATCCTCTACCCTGCCAACGCCTCGGCCGCCGCCGCCGCCTGCTCCCGCTGCTTTCGATCCCTCTCTTCCCCCTCTTCAGCCCCCATCCGCTGCCCCTCCCACTGCTCGGCCTCCCCCGCCGCCTCCTCCTTCTGCTCCGCCCGCTGCCTCGCCTCCCACTCCCCGAATCTCTGCCTCGCCCTCTCCCGCCTCCCAGCTTCCCTCGCCTCCGAACTCCTCTCCCCGGCCCTCTTCCTCCTCGGTGCCTATGACCTAGCCGTCGCTTCCCCCTCCGACTTCCTTCGCCTCCTCTCCGTACATGGCACCGCTGCCGCGGACGTCGACGCCCCCGCCCTGCACTCCCTTCTCTCCTCTGTCCTCCCTTCGCCTCCTTCCGGGTTCTCTCTCGAACTCACCGCCACGCTCCTCGCCAAGGACAAAGCAAACGCCTTTGGGCTGATGGAGCCGTTCGACGGTGGGGATAGGAGGGTGAGGGCGTACGGTATCTACCCGAACGCCTCCTTTTTCAACCATGACTGCCTGCCGAACGCTTGCAGGTTTGATTACGTCGATCACGGCGGGGAGAGGAACTCTGACATCGTCGTGAGGGCGATCCATGACATTCCTGAGGGCAGAGAAGTGTGCTTGAGCTATTTCCCCGTGAATTGGGGTTATGCTGAGAGACAAAGGAGGCTCCTTGAGGATTATGGGTTCCGATGCGAGTGTGATAGATGTGTGGTGGAAAAGGATTGGTCGGATGATGATGATGTCAACGATGAAAGAGGAGAGGAGGAGGACGAAGGAATGGAAGAGGATGAAGGAGATGAAGCAATGGAGAATATGGAGGAGGCAGATGATGAGGATGGGAAATTCCCTCATGCCTATTTCTTTGTGAGGTATGTTTGTGACAGAGACAACTGTGGAGGAACATTGGCTCCTTTGCCACCATCCCCTGAGGGTATGCTTTCTAATCTTATGGAGTGCAATGTCTGCGGTTGGTTGAAGACCGAGGACAACACTGATCAAGATGGAGGCGAGGGTAGCAGTGGTTTGATGCTAGATTGAGCAAAGTGGGGTGCTATTTATTAGTGTATGTTATATTTTTCCTCTCCCTTTCTCTTTTTGTACTATTGCTTCCACTTTCTCTTTGACAGTTCTCTGATTTTTCAAATTTACTATACTAGTTTCTGGTAAATCTGCAAATGTAGAAGGGCTGTTTTTAGAATTCATCCCATGATCGAAGAGAAACCTTACAAACCAACTTTGCATGTTACATTTGTATGTTTTGGTGCAATAGGTCCCCCTTTTCAAATAAGACATCAACCATTTCTGAGGACTTCAGACTGACTAGGAATGCTGCTCAAACAAGTCTCCCAATCAATTTGCAAATGGTTTACTCCACCTTATAGAAATTGTTATAGGAGTCAACATCTTATTTTGACAAAAGCAATCCCAATTATTGAATCTGTTAATGTGGATTTGGGTGCCGATGTTTGTAACGAACAAGATGGTGTTTTTTGTTACATTTGCAACATGAAATTGACAAAGTCTCACTAAAGCAGTGGAGCATGTGGTTTAGTTTGATGCAGGATGAAGAGAATTAACGAGGTTAACATGTCATGAGGTGGGTTTTAAAAGATAATAAAAAGTTAGGAACTTTCTCTTGCTTTACTAGATGATAAGAGTATAATACCGCAAAAAACGAAGCTGTTAGGATGTTGATTATATGTTTTGATGCAAGTTTACCTGTCCCAAACATTAAAAAAATTGACTAGAAAGAAAGATTCCCATAGTGCAATTTTTAGTCTCACTTTGTTGAATTGACCAGACATAGGTCACGGAGCATGAGTTGCTATCCAAGGGTATCTCAGTTTTTATTAGAAAAACAAAATTCTAAGACAGCATAATACCATATGAGAGATGCAGGGTAAGCTAATTCTATAATGATAGAATTTTATTCTTCATTGGTGAATTCTGTGTAGCTATTTATATTTGATTTTCACTGGGCAATGGATTTTTGTTTTTCTTTGTTTACTTCATTAAAGGTTTTCTGGTTGTTTCTTTGTCAACTATAGTGTGAAGTCATCAACCCCTTTCGCTGCCTGAATGTTTTTCCAAATTCTTCAAATTTAGTATTTTACCAGCATTGGAAGCCCTCCAAACGTTATGGATTAGCTAAATCAGTATCCATATAGCATATTTCAGATTCTTGAAAATTATTGCATTTCAGTGCATGAGGAAATTCCCACTTGGCTAGCTACTTGTGTCACATTTTATAGCTGTGCCATCTCAGTAGCCTTCCTCTCCCCAGAAGTGCTGTTCATGCCAATAGTCTTATAGCTTCTTGTGTGTTGCATAAAACACCAAGGGTCTTTTAGCATTGAGAAAATCAACGTAAACTACAAATAACTGGTGTGGCCCCGGACTGCTTTATTTGACTGTCAGCAAAATTGATAAAAGTACCACCACAACAACTGTAAGCCAGCATAAGAATTCTTCACCACCCTTGCAACATCATCATGGAATTGAATATATTGTGTATGTTACACTGATGCATAAGTAATTTTGAATCATGTCCTGTGTTGGGAAATTGATTTGAAAGCTCACTAGAAAAGTTTGCATATGCTTTATGGTGGGATAACTTTTGTATGGATGGTGAACTGGTTCAACCTGGTAAGTCTCTACATTTCTACAAGAGGTGATCCAAAAGACAAAAAAAGATAGAGCTGTTATTCTAGCCAAAACCTGATGTAACTAGTAATGAAATCTTAGTTTCGTATCTGCTATCATGATGACTGCTTTTTTGTTAGTGCAGTTGGCATTCCATTGCCTCTGGAAAAGACATCATAACCTCCAATTGTTATTCAATAGAATTGATTTTAAGTAAACAAACCCTGTTCTTTACTGGCAATTCTCGAATGTCTTTTTGCTAATTCTGTAGTGATGATTGTGATTCCTGTAGTGTCTGTTGTTGTCCATCCTGGTTGCATGGTTTTCTATATCTAGGTCATTTGAAACACCAAATTTTGTTATGTAATCTATCATTTAGTAATGGTGCCACTAATCCTCAATGTCAATTTCCATACCAATGAACACTTAATATGAATGGTTTTCTTGAAAGGAGGCTATGATGAAATCATTCTGAAGATCATTTAACCTTTCTTAAGTTTCCAGTGGATACACATATGTGATCAATTTGGATTTGGCTAAACATAACTGAAAAGAGAAAAGGTTCCATAAGATTTCAACAACATTATATGACTGAACTCTCAAACTGCTCTCAGTACGGTACATAATAGCTAAACTGCTAAATCAATTTTGTCAAGAGAAGGATTATATTAAAACCTCAAAATGCAACTTTAGTGGGATGAATAATTACCTTGAGGTCCCAAGTGAACTCGTACAATTGATGTCCTACTTTTTTTCTATATTTCCTTGGTCAGAAGAGGGAAACAACTATCTTTTTATTTATCATTCTTATGGAAAGCTTGTTTAATGCAATTTATTCCTTTCACTGTTTTCCACTATAGGAACAGTAATGATAGAAAAGAAGCTTTGAAGTACTTCACTAGCTTACTGAATAAGTTGTTTGCTCAATCTTTATCTTGTTTATAGTTTTATAAAGAGGACATGCACTCTTAATTTGACATGTTTCTTCTCCCCACTTGCCTGTCAACTCAAATTGGCGACATTAATAGTTTTACTTGTAAAACATTACTAGTCAATCCTATTGTTGCAACACAATCAGAATGCATGACATTGTTATGCTGGGATTTTTTATTGTGATGATGCCGCCATGCCAAGATGGATTTGCTTTTAATAACCAGTTCATCTAGATGACCAGTAGTGTAATTTGATTTTATTTTTGTTGCCTTTTAAACTTATCTATGCTGGATCTTACTACCAAGCTGACACTAGTTGGAAATGTTGTTTCTTTTGGCTTATAACTCCTCTTACACAGTCTTTGAAATTTCTATTGTATGCTGGATACAAATTGACATCTTCTGGAATTTGGAAATGTGTTTCTTTCAGCTCATAGCCCCTTCAAGGTGCAAAGTAGAGTGTCCAATACATTCAAAATTTTGCCTCAAGCTAGAGTAGGAGCTGTGATAGCATGACTGAAGAAATTTTCCTAGGGTTCTGAAGGGGGCTACTCAGCAACCATGTCCAGTTTTCAATGGTGTGTAAGCTTTATGATCTTGAGCATATTAGGAATAATTCTAGGAATGAAGTCCCATCTTGTTTTGCTTGATCTAATTTATTTCAGCAAACCATCTTGTATTGAAGTAGCTTTGCTACAATTTCAACTTTCTTGATTTTAAAAGCCATTGCTCTTAGTAGTTGCAAATAATCATCATGATTTTTCCAGAAAAGAGGCATTAAAATCTAGACTTATTAAGAGTCCTGTTCTTAGTGGATTCTCTTTCTAGCATGCAAACCTGCATCTATCTGTGCTTAAAATTTGATACCACAAAAGGTGCACTTGGACAAAGTTATTTTTCGGTGTCAACTCTTAAAATTGAAATTTTTAGCTGCAAGTATGAACTGCTGCTGTTGCAGACAACTGATACAAGATTATTTTTGTGGATTAACACATACTAAAATGTTGAAGATTCACTGATGTATTGCATTATGGTTATCTCTGGATCAGTGGAGTGACAGTAGGATCAACATATTTGTGTTTTTTTTCCCCTAGCTAGTGCTTCATGTTGCCTTGAGGGTGATTGCTGCTTAATATAGTCTACAAGCTTAATAGAATCCATTGATTAAATATTTTCTTCTTTCTTCTTTGCAAGTTTAGAAGATGCTTAATAATTCATCACAATTTTTTTTTCTCAATATTCTTTATTAATATGGAAAGTATATAGTAGAACCTTTGAAACCAATTGGGGAGTTAAACAAATTCATTATGATTTTTCTTTCTTCATTTTAAATAAATATATATATATATATATATTTTTTTGTAAATGGTAAACGATGAAGATGGGATTCGAGACGAGGATCTTGACATCTTATTAACTAAGATGGGATTCAAGACGAGGATCTTGCGATAAATTGTTAAGGTCTTTATTAACTAAGATAATTGACATCTTATTCTTTTGATCGACAACCCTCAAGAAATATATATATATATATATATATATATATATAACTCAATCACGTGCAGAGATCAGGGCTTAATTTTCCTGTGTACCACTCCCCACTTTGCAATTGTAATTCATGCTTAATAATGTAAATGGATGAAGCAATATGCATCCATCAACTTAACAAGAAGCAAAGCAGGAAGACTTTGAGAGAGCAAGTCCTACAGCAAAGCTCCTTGCTTTATTACAATAGATAGCAAGCTTTGCACCAGCTTTAACAGTTTCAGTATCTACTAGCAGTTGATGTCATGGAAGTGGGGAGCTAAGTCCTTCTCCCAAAGCCATGGGATGCTCTGTTGAGTGCCTCGACGACAAGGACATCGTACTCCTCTTAGGCTTCATGGTCTGTTTCAGAGTTGCTCTCACGTAGATCATTCGGAACACCGACGATATCTTCTCTTTAAGCTTCAAGATAAGAAAGAAGAGAATTCGGTACGATATGAGCAAGATGAAGATGGCCATTAGATCTATCCACTTCGACCGGTTTAAGCTGATTCCGAAGATGTTTTCGATAATATACTCCCCGCTTAGTTTGGGATCTCCGGGGATCAACGGGTCAAACTTGAGCCCTATCAAATCATTCTTGTAGTTTCCCTAAACAAAAAGAAGCTCACGAAAATACATTTAATGATTGCCAAGCCATGTCCATGATAATTGATATTAAAAGGTAATCATTAATCCGATCAACGTACCATTAGTTGAAACTTATGATAAATAGACTAACTACAACTGAGAGGCTTGCCCATATGGGAATATAAAACTTGCATGAATGCTACTCATGTGGATCAAATAGAGATGGTCAATGTCATATCTGTTTTTTTATTGTTCCTTTACTAAGAACATATGAAGTATGAACATATATGTATAGGTGAAAGAACCAATCTTGATGTCTTCTAAATATTTCTGTTAGCAGTATAGAATTGTTTTGGCCAACATCCAGAACATGTTCAAGAACCAATTTCTATGCACTGAAGGCAATAACTTTGTGGAACTGATATGCACATCTTTTTGCTACACAAAACCATTCTAATAAGCATGTTTTGGAAGAGAGAAACATTACAAAAGTTCAGCTTCTAAGAGCCCTATAAAGATGCCATTCTTAGATTGCAGAGATCTTCTCCCTGAGAAGTAGAAAGCCTATCGACTATGCATGGTTACAAGCTTCCAGGAAAAGAAGTTGCAAACAATGTTCAATGAACAATGAGGATATAACAGCTCTTGTATGCATATATAATCGGTTTATGAACAATGAGGATGAAACATCTCTAGTATGCTTACAGTAATAGGGTCAAAAACCTATGATTGAAGACCTCGACAAGTATGACATAGGTTTCTAGTTCTAGCTCACAGACCGTATAGGGGATATCATTCAAATGAGGGATTAACCCTTATCTCTCATTGGGGGAGAAGGATTCCATCAAAGAAGGACAACAACTAAAAGATTAAAGAACTTACAGTTAAGTACTTCTCTCTTCATAATGGAAGTAGATACTTATATGAATCTAAAGATCATTATATCCATAGAGAAAAGGTCTGTTTGGAATTGAAATATTAAGTGATGACGACTTCCTCGAAAGCTTTTAGTGTACGTTAACACAAAACTCCATTTTAAACCCTCTTAAAAATCTAACAGCTAAGTACTTTATCCCGCCAAATGTAAAGGAATTTACTTTTGGATAGAAAAAAGTCATACAGATGTGCAGTTACCTGCAATGCCCATGAACCATAGCTGATCAAGGAAACTGGATATCGCCAAACAGGCTTTGGAAGATCTGGTAGCAAGCGAAAGAACCCTGCCGTCATCATCATAATTCCCTGTAATTGAAAATACAATATAAATAGTCACACATTTGTCACTCTGATCCTTCTTCAAATGTTGCAAAAATATGCACGTACAATGATGCCAGCTCCAGTTATGATGCCCATCAAGAAATTAGGCACAAGTGATGCGACAATCATCATCAAGCTCTCTATCACCGCAATGCTGGCGTAAAGACTTATAGTGAAGTAGGCAAAGTGCGAGAAACCATTTCTAAACTTCACCATGAAGTAGGTTATCGATCCACTAGCGAAAGCAATTGCAACCAAGAATGGTGATGAGGAGAGGAAGTTAGAGAGGATGTATGCTGCAACTCCGTAGTGGCCATTTTGTCTTTCGCATGTAAAAACCTTCATCTCTTCGATAAAGGATGGAAATCCTCCGATGGACATGAATGTCATGAAGCCTGAGACGAAACCGCCGCAAGAAGCTCTCGCCAGTATGGCAGTGTAGCTTGTGCCAACATCAAAGTAAATGGTGCCGACGCACACAGATACGACCATGTAAATTATGATCCTTAACCAGTAATATCCGATGTCTCTCGACATGTTTGCAAAAGACCTCTTTGTGAGAGTTCTGAGCTGCTTCCACCAAGAAGCTTGGCTCCCTTTTTCTGATTCAAATATAAGCCCTTCCTTCAATAAAATGAAAATTTTAAGAAGTTAGGTCTTGGCCACTATCAAAGCCCAAAAAGATGAAACAAGGACTGCAAATTCCATTATACATAATTAATACAGATATGGCATTCTATCAATCCACTTCAAATACTCAAAAATTTTGTGCGGCTATCAGCTTAGTGCTTCCATGATGTCAATGAGACAGTTTACATGCGACCACCAAAGAATAAAATTCGTATAAGTTTCAAGGAAGATGATTACTATCTTGGATATGTCTTGTATTTGCCTTTTGGTTGCCATGGCATACTCTGAGCTCTTGTATCTTTGGATAAGAATAGCTTTGATCTCTGAGGTGCCTAACTTTGACAAAGGATCTATAGATGATTCTGCCTCCTTAATGAACAAAAAAGATGAGAACACCAGAAGTTATGCTGGATTCTTCGGAGAATGAAAAGGAATCTTACACTACTGAATTGGTAGGCGTACCTCATGTAATTTCATTGAGCCTTTCATTGTGGCATTAACATGATCAAAATCAGAATTTATACATCTAAGGAAGTGATCGGAAGGATTTCTTCTGCTGGGACAGGGAAATCCAACTTCTGCAAAGAACTACAATACCATATCCAGGCATTCAGCAAGGGAAAACAATAAGAGTTATTATAAAGAGAGATTGACCTACCTTGGTGGCCAGCTTAGCATCTCCAGTATAGACAGCCTCTCCTCCTGACAGTAGGCAGAGGTCATCAATGAGAGCAAAAACTTCACTGCTAGGCTGGTGGATGGAGGAGATGATGGTCTTATTGCCGTCGAGTGCAATCTGCTTGAGTGTCTGGATCACAAAGAAAGCTGAGGCACTGTCAAGTCCACTCGTTGGTTCATCGAGGAACAGAAGGCGAGGACGCGTTAGTATCTCAAGTGCAATGCTTAGCCTCTTCTTCTCTCCACCGCTTATCCCTCTTAAATGCCAATTTCCTATCGCACGGTCGGCACAGTCCTGCAAGCCCATCTCTTCTATCGTCCCTTCGACTACACTTGCCACCTCCTTCTTGCTCATGGTGGCCGGGAGCCTCAGATGAGCTGAATAGGTAATGGTTTCTCTGACAGTGAGGGTTCCAAGAAACACATTTTCTTGTCTCACGTATGCCTGTGGTAATCAACAGAGTTATGAGAGAAATGGATACGACCAAGCATAAGAATCTTTACTTATCATAGAAGAAGTATTGTGACAAGGCAATTTTCTTGGGAAGAATTTTAGCAACATCAAGAAAAGCAGCAGAATTCCTTTAGTTATCAGAGTGGAAGGATTTTGAGATGATAATTACCCAAAAGAGGAGCAATATCAGGAATATAAAGAGAATGAGGTTTTAGCAGCGAAATAAAAATATTCAAGGATGGAGCCTAAACATGATCATGTTAAATTAAAATTGAAGATCAAACATTTAAGCTTAACCAGCAAATATATCGGCTGTATGTGTTTTTTTCCCCTAAAACATATCAAACTGGTAAGAATGTTTGAGTTTTTCCATTTCCTATGAAGAAAAAACTGTAGAACAGAACATCCGATCAAAGCCTATGCAACTAGAGCACTAAAGCCAGAAGGATCAAGCGTAAAATTTTGAGGTTGTAATGAACCCTGTTAATCTGAATTAGCAAAGAAGTAAATTATCTTGCCCCCCTTTCATCTATTTACTGCTGTAGTCTTGGAAGCTCTCCCTGAGTCATGCTTCCTGCATACACTAATCTTGAATTTAGAACAAAAGTTTTGCTTTCCTTATCATCCTAGTAAGTTTAATATCCACTTTGTGCTACGCTCTGATTAATCTGAATTATCTTCTTCAAATTTCATCCTTAATCCTCTCTAATCCTTATCATGTATCATTCTCCCAACAACAAGAATTCCAGTCAGGGATGTCAGAGCAGCATGTCTGAGACATACAAGTGAACCAAAGAGTATACGGGAAGCAACGTACCACCACACCGTAGTCCAACCTTCTCTTCTTTCCATTGAGAAGCACCCTTCCGGTCAAAACAACATTCCTTCCAAGCCTCCCTATTGGAAATTGCAGTCACAGAAGAAGAGCAGCTCTTATAAGCAACAAAACTAAAGAAGCATCACTTGCTACAATACGAGTAGGAGGAGAAGACCTGCCAAAGAGTCGAGAAGAGTGGACTTGCCGGAGCCGGACGGCCCCATGATGGCCATGATCCGGCCAGGCACCGCGTACCCGCTTAGGCCGTCTATCAACTTCTTAGGCTGTCGGGCACCGCCGTAGTTTGGCAGCACGGCCGTGAGGTCCTCCCACACCAAGTAGGCCGCCGCCGACGCGACGTGCAGCTCCGAGGAGGAGGCCGGTGCTTCTATCTCCATTGCAACCCGACCGCCTCGGCTACAGCTGCTGCCATCCCGCAGCTTCCTATAAATGCTGAGGTTGATGGTGATGGGCGTCCGAGGGACAGGTACAAGTGCTCGGCATCAGAAGCGGTGAAGGCGAGGAGATTCATTCTCCCCGAGTCAGAGTCCCTTTCACGGAACCAAAGGTGGCAACCATGGTCTGAGCTACAATGGAACGGCTGCATTGCTCCTGGAGGAGATGAAAGAAGGGCAGAGACAGAGACATCCAAGGGGGATGGAGACAGAGAAGTGAGCTCCACTGGGGTGGCCGTATTGGATGACTCCATTAATGGGGCGGTAAAGGAGTGCAGTTGGAAGTTGGCAGCTGCTGCATATGTTTCAAGGTGTGCAAGAGAGAGAGAGAGACAGATGCTTCATCCGGTGGCGGACATGATGAACTCCGAATCTATTGTTAGATTCTCCATGCATCCTTACCCAGCAAATCTCATTCGCGTAGGCTTACTAGTCACTTGTGAAACACCTGGGAATATCAACTAAAAATTAGGGGAAAAAATAGAATTATTTTCTTAGAATAGTATTGGAAAAAGGAAAAAAAAAGATTGAATTTTTAAATAAATAACAAAATCTTTTTTGTGAAAAATTTAAGAACATGTAATTGGTTTCTCAAAATATTAAAATAAAAAAATAAACTAGGCTGACAAGGATGGGATAATTATTTTGTGATCAGAGTGATCAGGTTTTACCTTTTATATGGATAATTCTTGTATTCTTTGTATTTGACTTGCGATACAATCAAAAAGTAGGTGAAGACTTAAGACCGAAGGATTCATGGAATGTTAAATGAATGGTTACATGTCAAGTCATGTCAATGTCAAAGTTGACAAGGATGCTTTCAAAAAACCCAAATTGTCATTGAAGAGGCCTAATCTTCCCTCAAAAAAAAATGTGAGGCATGCTTTTCGTTGACCCAAGCTTAAACTCATACACATGCTCATGAACATGACTGCCAACAAACTTTAAATTTTATGCCTGCTACTAAAATGGAGCTAATAAGATTTCACAGACACATTATAGGATGTCAATCAAGAGATAACTAATTCATTAGCATAATAACTTTTAATTCTCCGGACAAAAAACTATAGTTACTAGAAATTAGACATATTGTCTATGTTAAATGCTTGTAGAATTTCTATAACATTGATTCCATGAGATGATTAATTCATTTGACATAAGCTTATATTAATAATGATGAACTTATCAAATCCTATAAACCGACTTCATTCTTATTACACCTTCAATATGGGATTAAAAATTGAGATGTCATAGGTTACTTTTGTTTGGATAATTTAAAAGATAATATTTTCCTTTCATGTTTATTCACTCATGACCATAACTAGTATTAATCGGCGATAACTTTAGATCATTAGCCTAAAATACTTCAACTCAAGTTAATAGTAAGAAACATATCATCTTCATTTCATAATGTATCAGAGATATCATTGCCCTTGTCTAACACTAAGTTCACTCTAATATCATCTAATTTCACTGAGATGATTGATCCTATTAACTATTAATATAGTAGAGTTAAGGAATAATATAGTTAAATCAAAGGGTGTTGGACTAAATCGAGGTATCCCATTGTTTATCCAACCGGACAACATTGTATAAGGCCATATGTGTCCCTTTGTTTGACCTTTTTCTTTCTCTATTTATGAAAGACTTGTACAGGTCACCGTTCGGGTGTCGTATCACCATCCATTCCCTTCAGAGTTGGATGTACTCATCTACCAAGCATTCAATGCTTGATTGGTCTGGTATTGTATTCAATGGTGATGTAGACGTCCCACACACGTACATGAGATAGACGAATGATCTGTCAACTCCATGTATAGCTATTGCAAGTAAAAAAGCTTATACTGTGCTTTGCCTAACGTTACATAAAAGAGGCGAAAATAATCACATCTTCGTTAATAATCGTGTTAGCATGATGGGAGGAGATGGATCGCCGTTGCGTACCTGCGTTGATGCGGAGGAAGAGGAAGAGCCGGTGGTGGAGGAAGGGCAGGGGAAGCGGGAGATGTGCTGGGACGGGTGCGGCCGCCCTGCGAGCGTGTGCGTGTGCGCGCATCTCCCCCCGCAGCCGCTCCACACCTCCACCACCGTCGTCGTGCTCCATCACCCCCATGAACTTCGCCGCAACCCCCTCGCCACCCTCCCCCTCCTCGCCCGCTGCCTTCGCCGCTGCCACACCGTGCCCGGCCGCCGCCTCCGCCTTGGTTCCCACCCTCTTCTCGACTCCCTCTACCACGGCCACCGCGGAGATGCCCCCTCGGCCGTCTTCCTCTTCCCCGGGGGCAGGGACCTCGGCCTCCTCGCCACCGATGCGGCCGGCCCGCCCTCCGTCCTCGTCGTCTTCGACGGCACGTGGAGGCAGGCCAAGGAGATGGTGGCGGCGAGCTTGCCGTTCCTGGAGCAGTTCGCCACGAAGGTCTCGTTGGGCTGCTGCGAACCCGGGGTGGAAGGGCCGAGCACGTTCGAGTCCGAGCTTGTGCTGAGGAAGGAGCCATTCAAGGGTTGCGTGAGCACGATGGAGGCGGTAGCGAGGGCGCTGAGGGTAATGGAGCCCGACGGCAAGGGGGCGGCGGTCGAGGCCACGCTGCTGTCGCTGTTGAGGGCCATGGTGGGCTTCCAATCGTGCCATATGAAGCCGATGAAGCCTCGCTCCAAGTTGAGGAAGAAGGATATGACAATGGCGGCAGGTCCAAAGAAGGAGAAGGAGAACGAGAAAGAGAATGCAAATGGGTCTACAGAGGCTGCAGAGGAACGACAGTACATGGAACCTATTTGTTAGAATTACTGAGAGAGAGAGAGAGATACGAAAGACAATATAACTTAGGCTTCAGAGTCCGATATGCTAACAATCCGTTTGTTGGAATTACCCAAAGAGAAAAGAGAGCAACCAAAAAAAGTGTAACCTGATCAATTTACACAATGTTTCCAACAGTGTTTCTCTATTACATTATCAAGGCAACTTGGATAGCACACCTTTCTTCCAGACACCTTTGAGTACTGATCGATACATGAAGAAAACCTGCTAATTTTGGAGGTCAATTCAATTCGAGCTTGGCAATGCCAATGTTTATGTCGTTGTTCATAGAGAGACCTCGTTGCTGTTAAATCAAAACAAAGATTGTCACCACTTGATTAGAGATACGTAATTTATGTATTCATCTATCAATATTAAAGAGGGTCAATCGTTTTCTGATCACTGATTAAGGTAGTACGAGTCAGTTTCATGCGCAAACACCATTCACCATTCATGCCCTTGTTTAGTTAGTTTGATGACCACCTAAAAATCTATCCAAATCATATGAATTTTTGTTGCTAGATATTGTAAACCATGGTTTTCAATTCCAAATCATATGAATCTGTCCAAATCTATCCTTTTTTTTTTTTTTTTTCATCATATGAGATGGTGGTGCCTGCAAATGTCAGTTTTTATCCACTAAACTAATTGACATTAAAAAAAAATTATGATATAGGTTCAAAAAAATTTGTTGGATGAAGTTTTGGATCAACTAAAACCTGCTTAATGTATAATTTGTTGAGCTCAATGACATGCAGAGAGAGATTTACCCCCAAAAGAAATGACATGCAGAGATCATTGCTTAATTCTCCTCGTAACATTCCTCAATCTGCAATTGTTAATTCATGCTTAAAAATGTAAATGGATGAAACAATATGCATCCACCGGCAAAACAAGAACCAAAGCCTCCTCCTGCATATGAAGACTAGAGAGAGCAAGTCACCCCCAAGAACACATGCAGCAACCCCCTTCCATTATTTCAATAGATAGCAATCCCAGCATTAACAGTTTCACCATCAAGTAGTACTAGTTGATGTCATGGAGGTGGGGAGCCAAGTCCTTGTTTGCAAAGCCATGGGGTGCTGTGTTGGGTGCCTCGTTGAGAAGGACATCGTCCTCATCTTAAGCTTCATGATCTGCTTCAGAATTGTTCTTGCATAGATCATTCCAAACACCGGCGATACCTTCTCTCTAAACTTTAAGATGAGGAAGAAGAGAACCCGATATGATATGAGTAAGATGAAGATGGCCATCAGATCTATCCACTTGGATCGATGCAAGTTAATTCCAAATATGTTTTCGAGAATGTACTCCCCACTCAATTTGGGATCCCCGGATATCAACGGATCGAACTCTAGCCCAATCAAATTATTCTTGTAATTTCCCTATAAATAAATAGAAGCTCATGAAATTAATTCTAGCAAAATTATTCTTGTAGTTTTCCTATAGACAAAAAGCTCATGAATTAATTCTAGCAAGCGCAAATCATGTCAAAATTTGTGTCTGAAATACGATGATTGATAATAAAGGTAATCATCAACCAACTCAGCATATTCTAATACAAATTGTCTCAAGAAAGAAGAGGGCTAAGAGGATTTGTGAAAAATTCCTAATATATCATTAGTGGAAACTAATGATAAACAGATTGCCTACAACTGAGAGCTTGCCTTTATGGGCATAACAAACTCTGCATGAGTGTTACTATGTAGGTCTAATAGGAATGCTAAATCTCACTCATCCTTTTTCTTCATTGCTCCCTTGCTAAGAACAATAATTTAGATTATAAGAACAGTGAAAATATGACAGCTCTTGTATGCATATATTTTTAGTTTATAGACAATAAGAATAAACATACTGTGAAGACCTCAAAAGGTATAAGTCTCAAATTCTAGTCCATTGACCATGTAAGGGAAATCATTCACCCTGATCTCTCATTGGGAAAGAACGATTTCCATCCAAGAAGGATAACAACTAACAGATTAAAGAACTTACAACTAAGTACTTCTCTCTTACTAAAGGAAGTAGAGACCTATATGAATCTTGGGATCATGATATCCATAGAGAAAGTATTGGTTTGTTTGGAAATGAAATATTAAGTGATGGCATCTTCCGATCAAAAGGCAGTTTTCAGTTTTCAATCTTTCCCTTCTTCGTATTTCTCTTGCTCTCTCCTCTTGGAAAGATTTTAGGGTACCTTAACACAAAACTCCATTTTTTACCCTTTTAAAACTCAAACTGATAAGTACTTTATCCTGCCAAATGTAAAGGAATTTATTTTTGAGTAGAAGAAAGTAGTAATACAGATGTACGGTTACCTGCAATGCCCATGAACCATAACTGATCAAGGAAATTGGATATCGCCAAACAAGCTTCGGAAGATCTGGTAGCAAGCGAAAGAACCCTGCCGTCATCATCATAATTCCCTGTAATTGAACATATAGTATAAAATGTCGCACATTGTCACTATGATCTTTTTTCAAATGCTGCAAAAATATGCACTTACAATGATGCCAGATCCAGTTATGATGCCCATCAAAAAATTTGGCACAAGTGATGAGACGATCATCATCAGGCTCTCTGTCACCGCAATGCTGGCGTAAATACTTGTAGTAAAGTAGGCAAAGTATGAGAAACCTTTCCTAAACTTCACCATGAAGAAGGTTATTGATCCAGTTGCGAAAGCAATTGCAACCAAGAATGGTGATGAGGATAGAAAGTTGGAGAGTATGTATACTGCAACTCCGTAGTGGCCATTTTGCCTTTCGCGTGTAAAGACCTTCATCTCTTCGATAAAGGATGGAAATCCTCCGATGGACATGAATGTCATGAAGCCTGAGACGAAACCGCCGCAAGAAGCTCTCGCCAGTATGGCAGTGTAGCTTGTGCCAATATCAAAGTAAACCGTGCCGGCGCATACAGATACTATCATGTAAATTATGATCCTTAACCAGTAGTATCCAATGTCTCTCGACATGTTTGCAAAAGACCTCTTTGAGAGAGTTCTGAGCTGCTTCCACCAAGTAGATTGGTTCCCTTCTTCCGATTCAAATATAATCCCTTCCTTCAATAAAATGAAAATTTTAAGAAGTTAGGTCTTGGCCACTATCAAAGCCCAAAAAGATGAAACAAGGATTGCAAATTCCATCATACATAATTAATACAGATATGGCATTATTTCAATCGACTTCAAATACTTGAAAATTTTGTGCAGCTATCAGCTTAGTGCTTACTATGATGTTGATGAGACAATTTACTTATGAATACATAAGAATAAAATTCATATTAGTTTCAAGGAAGATGCTTACTGTCTTGGATATGTCTTGTATCTGCCTTTTGGTTGCCATGGCATACTCTGAACTCTGGTATCTACGGATAAGAATAGCTTTGATCTCTGAGGTGCCTAACTTTGACAAAGGATCTGTAGATGATTCTGTCTCCTTAATGAACAAAAAGAATGAGAATGCCAGACGTTATGTAGGATTCTTTGGAGAATGAAAAGGAATCTTACACCACTGAATTGGCAGGCGTACCTCATGCAATTTCATTGAGCCTTTCATTGTGGCATTAACATTATCAAAATCAGAATTTATACATCTAAGGAAGTGATCGGAAGGATTTCTTCTGCTGGGACAGGGAAATCCAACTTCTGCAAAGAACTACAATACCATATCCAGGCATTCAGCAAGGGAAAACAATAAGAGTTATCATAAAGAGAGATTGACCTACCTTGGTGGCCAGCTTAGCATCTCCAGTATAGACAGCCTCTCCTCCTGACAGTAGGCAGAGGTCATCAATGAGAGCAAAAACTTCACTGCTAGGCTGGTGGATGGAGGAGATGATGGTCTTATTGCCGTCGAGTGCAATCTGCTTGAGTGTCTGGATCACAAAGAAAGCTGAGGCACTGTCAAGTCCACTCGTTGGTTCATCGAGGAACAGAAGACGAGGACGCGTTAGTATCTCAAGTGCAATGCTTAGCCTCTTCTTCTCTCCACCGCTTATCCCTCTTAAATGCCAATTTCCTATCGCACGGTCGGCACAGTCCTGCAAGCCCATCTCTTCTATCGTCCCTTCGACTACACTTGCCACCTCCTTCTTGCTCATGGTGGCCGGGAGCCTCAGATGAGCTGAATAGGTAATGGTTTCTCTGACAGTGAGGGTTCCAAGAAACACATTTTCTTGTCTCACGTATGCCTGTGGTAATCAACAGAGTTATGAGAGAAATGGATACGACCAAGCATAAGAATCTTTACTTATCATAGAAGAAGTATTGTGACAAGGCAATTTTCTTGGGAAGAATTTTAGCAACATCAAGAAAAGCAGCAGAATTCCTTTAGTTATCAGAGTGGAAGGATTTTGAGATGATAATTACCCAAAAGAGGAGCAATATCAGGAATATAAAGAGAATGAGGTTTTAGCAGCGAAATAAAAATATTCAAGGATGGAGCCTAAACATGATCATGTTAAATTAAAATTGAAGATCAAACATTTAAGCTTAACCAGCAAATATATCGGCTGTATGTGTTTTTTTCCCCTAAAACATATCAAACTGGTAAGAATGTTTGAGTTTTTCCATTTCCTATGAAGAAAAAACTGTAGAACAGAACATCCGATCAATGCCTATGCAACTAGAGCACTAAAGCCAGAAGGATCAAGCGTAAAATTTTGAGGTTGTAACGAACCCTGTTAATCTGAATTAGCAAAGAAGTAAATTATCTTGCCCCCCTTTCATCTATTTACTGCTGTAGTCTTGGAAGCTCTCCCTGAGTCATGCTTCCTGCATAGACTAATCTTGAATTTAGAACAGAAGTTTTGCTTTCCTTATCATCCTAGTAAGTTTAATATCCACTTTGTGCTACGCTCTGATTAATCTGAATTATCTTCGTCAAATCGAACAATTTCATCCTTAATCCTCTCTAATCCTTATCATGTATCATTCTCCCAACAACAAGAATTCCAGTCAGGGATGTCAGAGCAGCATGTCTGAGATGAACCAAAGAGTGTACGGGAAGCAACGTACCACCACACCGTAGTCCAACCTTCTCTTCTTTCCATTGAGAAGCACCCTTCCGGTCAAAACAACATTCCTTCCAAGCCTCCCTATTGGAAATTGCAGTCACAGAAGAAGAGCAGCTCTTATAAGCAACAAAACTAAAGAAGCATCACTTGCTACAATACGAGTAGGAGGAGAAGACCTGCCAAAGAGTCGAGAAGAGTGGACTTGCCGGAGCCGGACGGCCCCATGATGGCCATGATCCGGCCAGGCACCGCGTACCCGCTTAGGCCGTCTATCAACTTCTTAGGCTGTCGGGCACCGCCGTAGTTTGGCAGCACGGCCGTGAGGTCCTCCCACACCAAGTAGGCCGCCGCCGACGCGACGTGCAGCTCCGAGGAGGAGGCCGGTGCTTCTATCTCCATTGCAGCCCCACCACCTTAGCCGCAGCTGCTGCTATCCCGCAGCTTCCTATAAATGCTAAGGTTGATGGTGATGGGCGTCCGAGAGACAGGTACAAGTGCTCGGCATTAGAATCGGTGAAGGAGAGGAGATTTATTCTCCCCGAGTCACAGTCCCTTTCACGGAACCAAAGGTGGCAGCCATGGTCTGAGCTATTATGGAACCGCTGCATTGCTCTTGGATGAGATCAAAGGATGGCAGAGAAGTGAGCTCCACTGGGGTGGCCTTATTTGTTGACTCCATTAGTGGTGCAGTTGGATGTCGGCATCTGCTGCTTATGTTTGAAGGTGTCCAAAAGAGAGACGACTACTTCATCTGCCTGACATGAAGAACTCGGAATCTATTGTTAGATTCACCATATCAACGTAGCATTTCCTCCATCTACTGCTATCCTTACCCAGCAAATCTCATTCACGTGAGGGTTAGTCACTTGTTAAACACCTTGAAATATCAAACAAAAATTAGGAAAAAAAATAGAATTATTTTCTTAGAATAGCATTGGAAAAAGGAAAAATAAAGAATGAAATTTTAAATAAATAAAAATATGTTTTTTAAAAATTTTATTAAGATGCTATTGGTTACTCAAAATCTTAAAATAAAAAAAATTAAAATAGGTTGACGAGGATAGGATAATTCTTTAGTGATCATAGTGATCCAGTTTTTACCTTTTATATGGATAATTCTTTTTTTTTTTTGAATAAAACTTGTATTTTGTATTTGACGAAAGATATAATTAAAGTAGATGGAGACTTATGATGAAGGATCCATGGAATATGTTAAATGAGTGGTTATATTTCATGGCATCAATATCAAAGTTGATAAGGATGCGTTCCAAAAACCCAAATTGTCATTCAAGAGGCATGCTTTTCATTGACCCAAGCATAACTCATACAGATGCTCGTGAACATGACTGCCAACAAACTTTAAATTTTATGCCTGCTACTAAAATGAAGCTAATATTATAGGATGTCAATCAAGGGATAACTAATTTTATCAGCTTAATAACTTTTAAATCTCCGGACAAAATACTTAAGTTACTAGCAATAGACAGACATGTTGTCTTTGTTAAAGTTTATAGAATACCTATAAGATTCACGATATGATCTTGATTCAAATTGAGGTATTACATTATCTGTCTTTTTGGACATATATGTCACTTTTGTTTGGATAATTTAAAAGGAAATATTTTCTTTTCATGTTTATTCACTCATGGCCATAACTAGTATTAATTGGTCACTAACCTTAAATCTACTAACCCAATTACTTTATAGTAGAAAATATATTATCTTCATCTAATAATAATAATACTAAAACATGCACCTAAGGTTCAATTGCATCACGGCTCCATGTCACGTCATGAGGTGTCAGATAAATCATGGCCCTTATCTACCCCTAATTTCACTCTAATATGATCTAATTCCACGAGATAATTGATCTATTAATAGTATTGATTAATAATATAGTAAGAGTTATGAAATAATATAATTAAATTTGATTCTACTTCCACCATCACGGGTGTTGGACTCAACTGAGGTTTCACATTGTCTATCCAATCGGACGACAGTTGCACAGGTCACTGTTTGTGGTCTGTCTATACATTCTCTTCTGAGTTGGATATACTCATCTATCAAGCAGTCAATGTTTGATTGATCCGGTAACGGCTTCGATGGTGATGTAGACGTCCCACGTGTACGCAGCACATGAGATGGTCGAATGTAATATGGCGTGATCTGTCAACTCCATGTATAACTATTGCAAATAAAAAGCTTCTACTGTAGTTTGCCTAACGTACATAAAGAGGAGAAAGTAATCACATCTTCGTTAATAATCGTGTTAGCATGATGGGAGGAGATGCATCGCCGGTGCGTACCTGCGTTGATGCGGAGGAAGAGGAAGAGCCGGTGGTGGAGGAAGGGCAGGGGAAGCGGGAGATGTGCTGGGATGGGTGCGGCCGCCCGGCAAGCGTAAGCGTGTGCGTGTGCGTGTGCGTGTGCGCGCACCTCCCTCCGCAGCCGCTCATCACCTCCGCAACCGTCGTCGTGCTCCATCACCCCCATGCACTTCGCCGCAACCCCCTCGACTCTTTTTTGATAAGCAGATAAGATTTCCTCAAGGCAGTTGAGGAAATCTCTCAGCAGTTGGCAGATAAGATTTCCTCAAGACAGTTGAGGAAATCTCTCAGCAGTTGAGAAAAATCCTCCTGTGTATAAATGGCTATCAAGAGCTCACTATCAAAATGTATTAGACAATTATATCTTATACATTTTATAGTTTTTTCTATAATTTCTATCTTTCTATCTTCTTCGTTTAATATCTATCATGGTATCAGAGCAGTTTGCCTAGAGCAAGCCCTCTTCTCGACCATCCCTCTCGTGGCAACATCTCCGCCCCTCAACCGTAGCCATTCGCTGCAGCCTACTGCAGCACTTGTGGCTGCTAATATCAGATCCGTGGGCAACGCTTCTAAAGGAAGCACAGTCACGGCCTTTGTTTCTACCGCCGGCTGCTGCTCCCTTGCCAACCGAAGTCTTCCGCTGAAAACTCCGCTGCTCTTCCGGCCACCAAACTCCAATACTGCATTACTGCAACTATCTCCAACCTTGCAGATTTCTCCAGCATCGCTGCAGAAATCGCTGCAAGCTGCAGAGATTTCTTTCACCTCGCTGCAACAATCTCTCCTGTATTCTGAATCGCTGCAGCCTACCAGTGCCTTTGGAAGAAGCAGCAGCCCTCTTCGGCATTGCATACAGCTACTCTTCTACATCTGACGTCTTCATCATCTACCTCCCGCCACAGCCATCACTGCCTTTCTTGCTGCAGATTGCTCGCCCATCACTGCAGTTCATCACGCTACAGCCTTCTCTGCAGTTCATCGCGCTGCAGCCTCCTCTGCAGCGCATCGATCTTCTTTTCTCCTCCTCCCTTCCTCCTATATCTTTACATCTTCTATAAAGATCACTTGACCCGCCACAAAATATCTGGGATGTCTTCATTTTCCTCTTCCGATATTCCTGTCCCTATTTCTGCAGGGACTCTGAGCACTTCTCAAAGTCTTATCACTATCAATGCTGCAGCATTCATTCCCTTCAAATTATCCAAAGGCGGCAACTACGCATCTTGGCGGGCACAACTTTCTAATCTTTTATTTGGCTATGATCTCCTATTGTACGTTGATGGCTCTCTCCGGTGTCCACCTGAAATGATCAACATCCCAGGCGAACCCAATCCAGTGCCAAATCCAGCCCACCAACTATGGTTACGTCAAGATCGCCTCATCCTCCAAGCTATTCAAGCTTCCGTTGCTAGCTTCCGTTGCTGGATCCATTGCCCCGCTGATATCCTTATGTACGACTGCTGCAGAAGCATGGTGCAAATTACAAACAACTTTGGCAAATCGCTCGCGTACTCGCATGCTCGAACTTCTCTCCAATCTGATGAAAATGAAACAAGAGGGAAGTACTATTGCTGATTATCTACAAAATATCAAAGTTATCATCGATGATTTAGCTTTGATAGGTCATTCTCTCAGCGATGAAGAAGTCCTAATCCATACCCTCAATGGCCTAGGAGGCGAGTACAAAGAACTGACAGCAGCACTTCGGGCACGTGACTCACCAATATCATTCGAAGAACTTTATGATAGGTTGATCGACTATGAGACGTACTTGAAGCATGATGATAAGTTGCCCGGACCACCTATTACAGCTCAGGTCAATCAAAAATCCAAGAGGAAGAGCAACCAGTACAATAAGCACGTCAACAACGATTTGGCTAAGCTGCCTCCTAGCTTTATGGGGTCCAGACCAAACCCTCCTTATCCATATCAAGGTGGTAACTTTCATAATACTCAGTCGTCGCGTCCTGACTTCACAGGCCGCTAACGAGTTGTTTGCCAACTATGTGATAAAGTTGGACACTCCGCGAAAGTCTGTCGGTCTCGTCCCAGACTCCCTACTCCATCACAGTGGCCTCAGGCGAATTTCATGGCTACTCCAACTCCTACTCAACCTAATTGGATTGTGGATTCGGGCGCCTCTCATCACATCACCTCTGATCTTCAAAACTTGTCCATCCACAACAACTATGACGGAAATGAAGATATCATCATCGGTGACGGTAAAAGAATTCCTATTACTCATTCTGGTTCCTCAACGCTTAGTTCACTTACCACAACCTTTACACTCGATGATGTTCTGTGTGCACCTAACATTAAAAGAAACCTCATTTCCGTTTCTCAATTCTGTAAACAAAATAATACATCAATTGAATTCTTTCCTAACTTTTTTCTTGTCAAGGATTTGAGCACGGGGGCATCCTTGGTCCAGGGCCAGAACAAAGACAACATTTATGAGTGGCCATCCACTTCACAAATTACCCTTCCTACTGCTCACTCCTCAATCGTAGCTCCGGTTGATGTATGACATCGTCGTCTTGGTCATCCCTCCCCTTTTATTCAGCAAAAATTACTTTCTCGTTATTCTCTTCCTACCTTGAAAATCAATAGCACTATTAATCATTGTGATGCTTGTCTTTACAATAAAAGTCATAAACTGCCTTTTGGGACAACCTCCATTTCTTGCTCTAAACCATTTGAAATCATTTATACCGACGTGTGGGGCCCTGCCCCAATTCATTCTTTTGACAAGTTTCGTTTTTATGTCATTTTTGTAAACTATTTTACTAAGTACACATGGTTATATCCTCTTCATCATAAGTATGATGTTTCTACAGTATTTACCAACTTTCGAAAGTTGGTCGAGAATTTTTTTTCAATCTTCCATTAAAACAGTTTACTCTGATGGTGGCGGCGAATATCAAGCCCTCACATCCTCTCTCTGCTTGTGGTATACAACACCTCAAGTCACCCCCACATACTCCCCAATTGGTTGGTTCTGCCGAACGCAAACATCGGCATATCGTTGAAACTGGTCTCTCCCTTCTACATCAAGCATCTATGCCACCATCTTTTTGGTCAGTAGCTTTTCAAACTGCAGTTTATCTCATTAATCGTATGCTCACTCCAGTCTTACAATACCAGTCACCATTTGAAAAATTATTCCACAAACTTTCAAACCTTCATAAACTCAGAGTTTTTGGCTGTTTATGTTATCCATGGCTTCGTCCCTATGCGTCACATAAGCTAACACCACGATCTAAGCCTTGCACTTTTATAGGCTACTCTCTTGAACATGATGCTTTTCGATGCTATGAACCTCAAACTAAAAAGGTCTTTATATCACGTCATGTTATCTTTGAGGAGTCTGTCTTTCATTTTCAAAATAATCCTACCATGCAAACTACTCCAATAAACATACATCACTGGAATATCCCTCCGATCTCATCACACGAACCTCCAATGACACCATCCAGTCCTTACTCTCAAGATTCACATACTACTATTACTCCAGTTCAACAGCTTCTCACTCCCTCTATTCCTTCACTCCCTCACAAGTTTCCCCTATTAATGAAGTCATACCCTCGGCAACATTGTCACTGGCTTTATCTTCTCCTAGATCTAGTGACATTGTTGTGCCGACGGTTGGCCCGGTCCATGACAGTGACTCACCCTCGGCTATACCACCAACACAATCTACCACTTCCACCCCCCCTAGACATCCAATGACTACACGCTCCAAAAGTGGTATTTTCAAACCACGTCAAGTCCTTGACTTACATGCTATAACAAATTCCTCCACTGAGGCCAGTGAACCCACTACAATCACTCAAGCTCAAAAATCTTCTCACTGGCGTAAAGCCATGTGTGACGAATATGATGCTCTCCTCCATAACTCTACATGGACCTTAGTACCCTTTCATCACACACAAAATATCATCGGGTGTAAATGGGTCTTTCGAATTAAGCGGAACCCAGACGGATCCGTTGCTAGATACAAAGCACGTCTAGTCGCCAAAGGGTTTCATCAACGACCTGGTGTCGACTTCACAGAGACATTTAGTCCCGTTGTTAAACCCACAACAATCCGTCTTATCCTGAGTTTGACTATCTCAAAGGGCTAGCACATACGACAATTGGATGTTAACAATGCCTTTTTACAGGGGTCACTTACTGAAGATGTCTTTATGCAACAACCTCCTGGTTTCGTTCATCCTCAATATCCGAGGCATGTCTACAAACTTCAAAAAGCTATTTATGGACTTCGTCAAGCTCCACGAGCTTGGTATAACGAGCTTGGCTCGTTT
This sequence comes from Musa acuminata AAA Group, assembly GCF_036884655.1. NCBI lineage: Eukaryota > Viridiplantae > Streptophyta > Magnoliopsida > Zingiberales > Musaceae > Musa > Musa acuminata. The sequence goes on along the minus strand of NC_088330.1, from coordinate 597,144 downwards.
TTGACCTCAATTGGCTTCATCAATTCAAAGTCTGATACCTCGTTATTCATTTGCCAGCACAATGGAAGCATAATATATCTTTTAGTATATGTGGATGATATTATTGTCACAGGAAATGATCCTTTGAAGACTCAGGCATTTCTAAAGCACTTGGCCGATCGATTCTCCCTCAAAGATCTAGGAACTTTAAGCTACTTTCTGGGAGTGGAAGCAACATTTACATCTTCAGGTCTCTTCCTATCACAAAGAAAGTATATTCAAGATTTATTATCAAAGGCAAACATGCAGGATGCGAAAGAGGTTACAACTCCTCTTTCTACCAGTGAATCACTTAAATTATGTGATGGAAGTCCTGCTACAGATTCGACTCAGTATCGACAAGTCCTTGGCTCCTTACAGTACTTGGCTCTCACCCGTCCAGATATTTCATTTGCCGTCAATAAGTTATCGCAATTCATGCATCGACCATCTACTACGCATTGGTCTGCGGTCAAACGAATTTTGCGGTATCTTAAAGGGACTCTTAATCATGGCATTTTTCTTCGCAAAAATACTTCACTCCATCTCCATGCCTTTGCTGATGCTGGTTGGGCAGGGAACTTTGATGATAGAACATCTACGTCCGGATACATTGTCTTCCTTGGAGCCACTCCAATCAGTTGGAGTTCTAAAAAACAAAAGACGGTTGCACGATCTACAACTGAAGCTGAATACCGTGCCGTCGCCACCGCCGCTGCTGAACTCAATTGGGTCACAAATTTGCTCAAGGAACTCAACGACAACTCCACAGTTATTCCTACAATATATTGTGATAATATTGGAGCTACTTATTTATGTGTCAATCCAGTGTTCCATTCCCGCATGAAACACATAGCCATCGACTTCCATTTTGTGCGAGATCAAGTTGTCAGACATCAACTCTGAGTTTCTCACGTACTTATTTATGTGTCAATCCAGTGTTCCATTCCCGCATGAAACACATAGCCATCGACTTTCATTTTGTGCGAGATCAAGTTGTCAGACATCAACTCCGAGTTTCTCACGTACATACAGCAGATCAACTAGCCGACTCACTCACAAAGCCTCTCGCCCGGAAACTATTTTCAGCTCATCGGTCCAAGATCGAGCTTAATCTTGCGGGGGCATGATAAGCAGATAAGATTTCCTCAAGGCAGTTGAGAAAATCTCTCAGCAGTTGAGAAAATCTCTCGTTGAGAAGCAGATAAGATTTCCTCAAGACAGTTAAGGAAATCTCTCAGCAGTTGAGAAAAATCCTCCATGCTGAACGTGTATAACCTACTGTGTATAAATGGCTATCAAGAACTTACTATCAAAATGTATTAGACAATTATATCTTATACATTTCATAGTTTCTTCTATAATTTCTATCTTTTTATTTTCTTCGTTTAATATCTATCACTTCTACCACGGCCACCGCGGAGATGCCCCCTCGGCCGTCTTCCTCTTTCCCGGGGGCAGGGACCTCGGCCCACTCGCCGCCGAGGTGGCCGGCCCGCCCTCCGTCCTCGTCGTCTTCGACGGCACGTGGAGGCAGGCCAAGGAGATGGTGGCGGCGAGCTTGCCGTTCCTGGAGCAGTTCGCCACGAGGGTGTCGTTGGGCGGCTGCGAACCCGGGGTGGAGGGGCCGAGCACGCTCGAGGAAGGAGCCATTTAAGGGTTGAGTGAGCACGATGGAGCCCGACGGCAAGGGGGCGGCGGTCGAGGTCACGCTGCTGTCCCTGTCGAGGACCATGGTGGACTTCCAGGCGCGCCATCTGAAGCCGATGAAGCCTCGCTCCAAGTAGAGGAAGAAGGATATGACAACGGCGGCAGGTCCAAAGGAGGAGAACCAGAAAGAGAATGCAAATGGGTTTCCAGAAGCTGCAGAGGAACAACATTACATTGGAATCCCCGACATGTTAAGAACCTGTTTGTTCGAATTACTGAAAGAGACACGAAAGAGAATAACTTGGGCTTCAGAGGCCGGATATGTTAACAACCTGTTTGTTGGAATTACTCTTGAGAGATTTGTTTTCCTTGAAAGAATTGTAGTGCCTACAGATCAGAAACATTTGAAACTAACCAATTGGGGATTTTTGCCCTGTCATAAGACTTGTAATCACCGAAAATACAACAATTATAGCAGGTGTCCGTTTTAATATTTGCAATATCCAGATTGCTACATTTCCAATATCTCATATGTATTTATTTACATATAGAAATCTGACATTAATGACTATTATTGTAAAAAATCTAAGTTATGCATTTTTAAAATAATGCGGTTTAATCCGAAAAAAAAAAGGCTTTTTCGAAAAATCGTCCAATTTCTTTTAGTTACCTATTTTATTTATGGCAAAACGTTCGCGCCTCCTGTAGCACCCCGTCCCATTGCGTCCCTCTTGGTGTGCCAAACAACCCTAGGGCTTCACAATCCGATGCAGTAACGATCTTCTTCCTCGCTCGCTCTACCCTCGAGAATGGAGAAATAGGGGAGGGCGACACAGAGTGGCTTCTCTCCGTTTCCTCTAATGGCGCACCGTGCTTCTAAACGCTCCAAGCTGAACCAGAGGTACTCCTGTTCGAACCCGTCTCTCTCGCTTGCTCTTTCTCTTACAGAAGTTGCCTCTCCAAGAAGTGAAACACTTTTATTGCAGAGGGGAGGATGATTACTTGCCGGGCAACATCGTAGAGATCGAGATCCACAACTTCATGACCTACGACCACCTCAAGTGTCAGCCCGGCTCCCGCCTCAACCTGGTCATTGGTCCCAATGGCTCCGGAAAGAGTTCCCTTGTCTGCGCCATCGCACTAGGCCTCGCTGGAGAGCCCCAGGTCTCTCTATCTCTCACACCCAATTGTTCTATATCTTTATGTGTGTGATCAGGAAAAGGGTGAGACGGGTTTTTGCTTCAGCTTCTTGGAAGAGCTTCTAGTGTGGGGGCATTCGTGAAGCGGGGTGAGGAGTCCGGTTATATAAAGATATCTTTGAGAGGGGAGACTGAGCTGGAGAAGATTGTCATTACGAGGAAGATTGACACATCGAACAGGTCTGAGTGGGCCATTAACGGTATAATCTCTTCTCGCACTTCGTGGGGATAAGTGTTCTTGTTTAACGACTGCCTGACTAGTCTGGGCAAGTGCTGATCTCTTTATAGTCGTCTTTCCTGCTCCTATAATCTCTGTCCGAAAGAAAAAAAGGATATTTCATGTAGAATTTTGGTCCTGATATGTTATCATCAGGAATACTAAATGTTTTTTTTTCTACTCTTTTTTCTTTGAAATATTTTGTTATGATTACTGTACGATTACTTGATGGCAAATGATCCAAATCGAAGATAATTGAGATTTTGGTTTGAGTAGCTTTCTTTATCAGGCTACACTTTCATGTATTTTTCCTCTCGGATCATAATGAAGTGTTCTTTCGGGCACTCCATTAACAAAAAGTAAGTTATAAGCATATGTGTGCATGTCACAGATCCCATTCATTTTAGACTTGTTGGAAAGCCTCATCGAGCTTTAAAATCCTCACTCATGTGCAAGCAAATGATCTTACAGCCAAAATCATCCATGTCCTCTTTTGATTGCATCTTATTTTACTTGAAGAGTTCATATAAGCTTTGTCTGATTCCTTGAGTGTCATATTTATCCATGATCGAGAGGCACTCACCAGTAAGCCTTGGTATGAGCCTCAGGCTCTAACTGAATCTGTTACGGTACAACTCACATGACTGTAATCCAAGTTGAGCCCAAGTTCTTGAGAAACTAGTATATAACAATCTGATGCTTTTACCGATACACATTTGTTAACATTTTCTTTGTTGGTTTATGAAGCACCTTGTTTAGTTCATGGTTCACTGGTTTTGCAGTTTAATTTCCAGAGGTAATGAGCACCTTGAACTCATGCTTTTATTATTTATTTTTATTTTATGGAACCTTGTTCCATATTTTGAATTGTTTATGACTTAAGGATAAAGTATTTGTTCAAATACAGGAATAAAGGATAGTCTTCATTGCAGGTGTGGCAGTGCCAAAAAGGGATGTTATTACGATTATTCAAAAGTTCAATATCCAAGTTAACAATTTGACGCAAGTAAGTTATTCAAGACTTTCTTGAAATAACTGTATGGCCAATGCATAATGTTTATTATTATTGTTGCCAAAGTTAATGGTACCTTAGATTTTCATTTTTGCATCTTTTCAGTGCAGCGTATGAAGTCTTTTCTATGCCTAAAAGGGTCTGTTAATAGCATAAGCCTTGTGCACTTAGCTTTCCTCTGCCTTGCATTCTGATCTTTATTCAGAAGAATTGTCAACGGCCATCTTTTGCAGTTGTTGGCATTGCAAGGCTTGTTTTTTTTGGTGCTCTTCCATGTTTTTGGCCCCTTTGTGAGTAACATGATCCTAATGGCCTAGTCCAGAAATGCCCCAAATTAAGGTTTATTGCTGATATACATGTTATACAAATAAATTGAGACTAATGTAGGTTTTAGAGTATCATTTATCTCTACTGAGTTGACTTTCATTGAATTTAAGTCCACTGGTGAGTCATTTTAAGCATTCATTTAGATCTGTTATTTGTGTCAGATCTGGGCCAGCTATCGTTATATATGGCCAAATATTAGAAGATGTTGATTTGAAGGTGTAAGCTGCTAGTTTTCATCATAATATGATCTGCCTAATGCTTTTGGTTCTTTGGGATCTGGATATTGTGTTGTTCTCTTCTAGCATAGAATTCCATATGAGCCCAAATCCTTGGATCTCTGTTTGGTGGCAGAATCAGATTCTACAGATTATAATCACCTAGTGTTCTCTCATTACTTAAACAAGTAATCTTTAGTCAGCATCCAAGATTTTGGAAAAAAATAGGGGCTGGATGACTAGTATGAGGTTTTTCATGGGTGTTTTACTGGGAAATAGAAATGTTGTATGCAGGCCTTCCTCTCTGCCATTACTCTCCCACAGATGATTGGTGCAGATATTTCCTTTCTTTTCCTTTCCTTTTCTATAACAACAAATAACATCTGGTTTTGTACATGCTCTTATAATTAGGTGTACTGAAAAGGGTTTATGGTTTTTGCATTTGATGATGTTATCGACATTAGGAAATATGTCTCCTTGGGAACAAAAATCAGTAATATTTTTTAGAAATAATAGATATTCTCATGGTAGCATAAAACTATTGAAAAAATTTGTCACAGTTTTGAGTTTGAAATTCATGGATCTAAGCAACAACAGTTACCAATTTTAAAAGAACTTCTCCTGTAAATTATATCTCATCCTTGGTAGAACAGCCCCTTGCCACTCCAATAAGGTGAAGTGGAGTTTACTCTGTCATTCCCCTAGTTTTTGCAACTTGATTTATCAAGAGATTATTTATTGTATCTGACAATTCTTTTTGTCAATGCAGTTGTTCATGAATTAACTAATACAATATCATTTCACTTGTGATAGGTGTTATCAATTGACTAATAATAAGCCCTTCTTTCTGTTGTCATATTTTGTTTGGTTATCTATGCTTGTAGGTGTCCAATAGACTTGACCTTATCATAGTGTATGGTTTTTTTCTTTTATTTATCTTTTTTAATCGTGTTTGTCGACCTAAGTTATCAGGGTGCAACCTTGTCAGATATGACTTCTCGAAACCCCTCGTTATAATATGAACTACAATTTTGACTGCTCTTGATTGATGATGGTGGGTGTAATTGGTGGAATATGGTAACTTAGTCCACATTTTTTAGGCATTTATACATTGCATGTGCCCTCATATAGATGTTGTCATTCCTCAAGAAAGATAGCCTCTTTTTATGAGAGGTACTGTTTCAAGGATTTTCTTATGATTATGTATCTACAAAAAAATATACGAAGAGGACAAATAAGAGGTCTGTTGATGGGTGCAATCTTGAGATTGGTCGGCCCTTCTTAATCTGTACACATGCAACAGCCAGCTTGGGATTGGTCAACTTTTTCAGTCAACAAAATGTTCTGTAGACTCAACCAACAAATCCTTTATGTCAAATATTCAATTATGGACTGCCTGTTGTGTGTGTAAGATGAGGGCTTTTGCTTGGTGTTTAATGGTCTAGGTGATGCAATTCATTTGATATAGACCTATTATCCTTGTTCTCTATAAAATGAGAGTAATGATTGATCAACAAGGGACAAGCTTGGAAGCTTTTTGAACAAATGTGTTTTTCCTTTGTCTCAATTTACTTAAAGAATTTAGATCTTTCTCTATTTTCAAAATTTCCCTTCAGTTCATGACAAGTTGAGTTGCCTTTAAAATCACGAGGGAGTGGAATCATTACAAGTTCCCACTGTGTTCTGGGCGGTTAGGTTTTCCATATTCTCAATAGTATTTAGGTGGATGAAAGAAGTTTTTGATTTCCATGGTTTGCTACTCTTTTTTTGTTGTTTTTCTTGGTTTTCTTAATTTTATCACAACATTTTCAATGAATGCTACTCCATAGATTAGATTGTTAGATGCACTATTGAAAATAATATCTTCTTTTATGCACATATTGGTCCTTTGCGCAGGAAGCAATGGCCTGGGTCAGCCAAAGCCTATAGCTTAGGCCTAGGATCAGGTAATCAGGCATGTTCATTAACTTACCAAAAGACACATGCCTGGACTCGCTATAGTTAAACTCCTTTTTGTTGAGCTGTTATTACTTATTAGAATCAGTATTATAGGTTTTTTAGCAGACTTAGTAAATTCATTCAGGCTTGAGTTTACACTGCACTAAAGGCTTTCATTTAAAAACATACCTTCATTCCTGTCAGGTTTAGGGTGGTGGGCTGGGTTTGTGGCACATATTATTTCTTTCGAGGCAAAGTAAAGGTAAAACTATCAAAACTCTTTTAGTTAAAGTAATGAGAGTACAAACATAGAAAAACCAACAGGAACAAAAAACATCAAAGGAAGCAATAACCATCAGAAGATCCATAACATTTTTTTGAAGTAAGCAGAAGTCAAAAGGAAACTAGGAAAAACATCAGTTAGAACCATCAAAACATCCATCCATAATGATCTTTTAACCCATAACAAAAATGAAAAAGAAGTTAACCTTTTTCTTGGTCAAATAATGATTTTCATAAATAGTTCTGGCACCAGTTATTCTAAGAGTTTTAGCATTGATTTGAGACAACTTCTAGTGGATGAGATCACCAATCCATCCCAGACTATATACCAAACAGAAGTATGAGAAAATTCACCAAACAACCCCTAAATCCCATAAGGATCAGAGAAGACAGGTGATTCCTGATATCATCATAGTCAGATTTCCGACTTCCAATGCTCTGTTGCACCCTGAAGTTTACACGATTCAGATCTTCACAGCTGAAAGAATCAAACATTCTGGGTTGAAGATCCGTTATTTTCTTTCAAATATATTTTCCATGTGAAGTCTAAGTTTTAATTTGTTGTTTTCTTTATGATTGTTTAGTTCTTAATTTTATAAGATTAAATTGTTTCTAATCTTGACTATATGCAAACTGTGCAAGGCTTTCTTGTGTTTTGCCCTGCTTCTGCATTAATGTGCTATTGGTTAACCGTGTAGTGTGTTTCTTGGATTACTTATTATTTTTCTTCTGTGCATTTATGTTATAGTTCTTGCCCCAAGATCGTGTATGCGAGTTTGCTAAGCTGACGCCAATACAATTATTAGAAGAAACAGAAAAAGCTGTTGGTAATCCTGACTTGCCAGTCCAGCATCAAGAACTTATTGAGAAAAGTGGTCAAATCAAGAAACTTGAAGTGGTATCCTTTCTGATGTTTCTTTTTGATGATGTATAAAAGTTTAAACCTAATTCTTTTAACCAATAAGCTACTAGTTTGATCTGTTCTTTCACAAGTTGTTTAAGGTCCTCAAAAGGGCAGAATCATTTGTTTTTTTCTTTCTTGATGCTTGCTAGTACTTGGAACAATTTTTAACATGTGCTTTTGGCTTGCTCCTTCTAGAGTGTGAGGCAGAATAGAGATACTCTAAATCAGCTTAAGACCCTCAATGCTGAGCTAGAGAAAGATGTAGAACGTGTTCGCCAAAGGCAGAAACTTTTAGACTTCGTGAGCATATTGTCAAAAGTTGTTTTATCAATATTTTGACTGTTTTGCAGTATCTGTGATGCCTTCTGCTATTCACAGGTTGACTTGATGAAAAAGAAACTTCCATGGCTTAAATATGACATGAAGAAAATGGAATATATGGAAGCAAAGAAACAGGAGACTGAAGCTAAGAAAAAGATGGACAAAGCTGCTAAAATTTTGAATGATCTTAAAAGGCCTATAGAGTATGCACCCTTAGCAAGCTCTGTTATATAATCACATAACTTATTTCAGTGTACACATCTTTTTTCTTGCCCCTTTGAACACAATGCTTGGATATGTAAGCTCAGGTTGATCGTTCATGGTTGATTTCAAAAGATGATTAGAGACATTTGCTTCTCAAGATTAATTCCCAGTATATTGCTAAACATGCATTCTGTGTGTGAAACTCCTATGTTTTTTGAAAAGCTTATTAATCTATTAACTGAAACTTGTTATTTGCTGAAATATGAGCCTTTTTGATGGATCTCAGTCATGTGTTTCTCGTGTAGCAGACATATATGATTTTTCCTATTAATGCAACATGATAGTTCTTTTATATGGTTTTTGACTGTAGAACATTGGTTCTTTGAGCTAATTTATATAGAATTATGGATACAACCAACTTCATGTTGGTACTATGACTTTGGATCTAACATCCTGATTTAATCTTAAGTCGGAAATGGACAAATATTTGGATTGACACAAAAGGACCTGCTGAGTACACTACCACCTAGACTCGAGCTTTAGAATTTTGGACCAGTGATTTAGATTTCATAAGTTAATGAGTTAGTTTTCCCATTGGAGGTGTCAGAGCCAAACTATTATTGTGCATGGTAAGGGGTTCAAATACGAATAGACTAATTGTGGACGGAGCTAAAAGGCACGTCATAGTATAGAGCTACCACTAAACTAGGCCTCACATGCACCATGTTAGGGATTGATGTAGGTTATATTGGTGCTTGGCGAGAATGTCAAGCCCTTGAGAGGGAAAGATTGTAACATTTAGTCTTACATCAGAATTGGAAAAATATTTAGATTGATTTATAATTGTCTATTGGATATTATACTATTAACTTGGGGCTTAGCATCGTGAGGCACAAGTTCATACTCAATATGATAATTTGTTACTTATCCAATCAGGTCGGGTCATGACATTGGAATTATACTTGTGTGGAATAGCTCAACATATGCTTGAAAAACTGTTTTGGTAGGAATTTTGCCAATCCTTGGATATGGTCAATGATATGTAATATGTAAATCTATACTTTACAGTATAGATTCTCATTTACCAATTGTTTCTTCTTTCTTTCTTAAATCATCTTGTCATCTTTTTTATTTGCTTACCAAAATTATTGACAATTTTTTTCATGGAAACATCATCTACCTTCCACGTTTGAGAGCTGATTAGACAAAACTCTGCAGTAAGCTGAACATTGCAAACCCGTGCAAATAGGATAAAGAGTAAAGTACAATGATGACAGGAGACGATCAATTGAAATGGATTGGTGAAATGTTTAATATTTAGAAATGGTCATGTTAAAAGGTGGGCATCTGATTCACATAGAGGATTTGAAGTTATGATGGCTAAATCTGAACTTTTGGTTGGTTAGCTGGAGGATGCAGCAGAATGGTTGACTTTGATGTTATTGGTCTTTTTGATGCATGTCAATTTTGCCTCCAGATATGGGAAAAACCACAGATTGCCTGCTATTTGATGGACTTAGTGATTTTTTAGTTTAGTTACTTGAATTTATCTAAGTTTCACCAAGCAACTTGTATAATCAACTTGTTTGTGTTAATAGTAGCATAAATGGTGCCTGAGCTGAGCTAGTGTCATCATTGTCATATGTAGGGAATGGAAGAAAGAGAAAGCAATGCATGAATCAACTAGCAAGAAAATATGCAATCAAGTAACTGACAATGCAAAGAAACGCATGGAAGTTTTTGAGCGGGAAAGTGAAATGGTAAGTTCATTTATTTTGTTTGTGCCTTTGTTTTTTTCCTTTATGAGGCAACATATGCTATTCTATTATCGAACAAAAAGTAGCTAAATAAATAATATTACTGTATTAGGTGGTGCAAGTGCGAGGAAAATATGCCGAAATGGAAGAGCTAAGAAGGCACGAAGAATCTTGTCAACAAAGGATCACAAAAGCAAAAGAAGATCTTCTTGCTGCTGAAAAGGAGCTTGCAGATAATCCAATTTATGAAGCTCCAACAGATGAAATTGTATGTTGGTTTGTTATTCTTCATCAATAATGTTTGTCCATTAGCTGAATATGTTTGCCATTTTACCAAAACTTCAAATTATTTTATGATATCAGTATATATGGTTATATATTGTGGATGGAAGGGAGTGGTGCTTTCCACTTATAGGAATGGGTCAAATTGTTCAATTGGCATTTATGAATGGCAGACATTAGAATTGGTGGCTTCATATTTGAAAAGGCTAGGTGGGCCTAATTTGTCCATAATAAAAAAACAAACAATAAACTGATGGTTGATGACTGAAGGGGCATATTTGTAGTTTTCAATTTTTTGGGAGCATAGTTTTCAATTTTACGTGTATATCTATGATATTTTTAAGTTTCAAAGGATAAATTTTAAATTTTAGTGTTTTGGACCCTCTATGAAATTTCTCCTTGCTTCCTTATAGGCTTATTGTATATACTTATGATATTTTAAAATTGGACAGATAAATTTGATATTTTAGTGTTTAGCAGGAAGAGATGTATGAATTTTCTACTTGCTTGCTGATGGCTGTGTACATAAGTTAATCTATCGTATAAAAGAAAATATTAAAATTGAACATAAGTAATAAAATTTCTTCATATTCTTTTTCCAGCTTAGCACAATTTATTGAGAATCAATATTTTTGAAGGTACAACTTAGTTTAAACCAAGGAATGCAATTTCAGGTATGGGATTTTGTCGGTCCATGTCTAGACCAGCATGGATCCGATTTGTTCTAGCACACCAACACATCATATGCTAGAAAGTACCAAGGTAACATGTGCACAGAGAGAGAGAGAGAGAGAGAGAGAGATCAGGGTTTTTTAATTAAACTGGACTGCACCACCTGATATGGGTCAGGTCCACCATGCTTGGACCGGTAAATACAACAGCAGCGGCAGATTCTTGCCTGGACCGGTAAATACCAGTGGTACAGACTGGCCTAGGCAAAAAATTGAGTTCCCTGGTTTAATTGTCGTTAATAGCATGTGATAAATACAACAGCAGCAGCAGATTCATGATATTTGTTCTTTAGGGCCATGTTCTCCATGGCTGCTTCCATTCAGTTTCTTTTATCTTCAGTTCCTTAATCCCTCCTGATATGGTGCAGGACATTATCATGGTTTGACATGAAATTCTCTTAGATTGTCTTTTCCAGCTTGTTATCAAAACAGATAGTCTATGACAATTAAAGAATTGAAATGCTTAAGCTTGTTAATGGTATACTCCTTATTTCTAATTGTGATTTTCTTGTTTGCTTGACTAATGCATTTCAAATTGGCAGGAAAGAATAGGTAATCAAATACTTGAGCTCCGAATTAATGCAAATGAAGTGAAATCTCAAAGGAAAGAGAAAGAAAATATCTTACTTCAGAAGAAATTGATCTTGAAGCAGTACATTGACAGGTAGTTTGTTTTTACTGATAGATTGTTGGATGCAGGTGCTTTCTTGATTCATGTGAATTACTGCTGGCTGCAATGATTTAGGTTAAAGGAGATGGAAAACAATAACAACAAACTTCTTCAAGCTTTACGAAATTCTGGTTCAGATAAAATATTCGAGGCTTACAAGTGGGTTCAAGAACATCGAAGTGAGCTAAGGAAAGAAGTATATGGACCTGTTCTCCTTGAGGTGCATCCATCAAGTTTTAGATTAGATCTTACTTATTTGATAGCTTGTCTTTTTTCAAGTGTCTTGACAAATTTAGACTCTTTGGTGGTTTGTTCCCAGGTAAATGTTCCGGATCTGCTTCATGCCTCCTACTTGGAAAGGCATGTGCCTAACTACATATGGAAGGTACTGTAATATCATTTTATCCAACTTCGCATGCAAGATTGTTCTATGCTAATTTGTAATACATATGAAACATTTGCTAAATGTTTCTCCAAGCTGATGTATGCTGTAATGTCCCAACTATATGGGGTCATGAACCTTGTTCTTTTCATGCTATTCACATAAGTTGGCATTAGGACCATGGTTCGCCTTACCAGTCTGTACTGGTGTACCAACCAATTGTTGGTACGGTATGTATCGAGCTGTATCGAGCCATACCGAGTATATCAACACATGGTATATGAGGTTGTACTAATGTACCACCTATATCAGTCTCCTATTGGACCAGTATGTACCTTCCGTACTAAGCGGTACGGTGAACCTTGATCAAGACTATAAAGGTAGTGACCATGGGAGGATCTGTAAGCATCATATATATATTTATATATTGTTTTTTTCTGTTGATATTCTTTCATTTAAGGCTAGCTACATGTTAACTACATCCTTTTTTGAATTTTCCCTCGTCTCTTTTTCTTCCTCGTCTTCTTCCTTTCCTCTTTTGAGAAAGGGAAGCTCATTGTTAAAGGCTCCTAACAATGTGGGCTTTAGAGAGGATCATTGTTCCCAGTTAAAGCAGAGGGGCTGCACTTTTGACTCGTACACTGTCTAAATGAGGGGTCAAAGGTGCAATCTTAGCATGGTATCATGGCTTACCCCCTCTTCTGTCTAATATTGTTTTTTTTTCTCATTGCAGTCATTCATTACTCAGGATTCAGCAGATAGAGATTTCCTAGTTAGAAATCTTAAATCATATGATATCCCAATTCTAAATTATGTGGAAGGTAGAGGCATCAATAGAGTGCTCTTTCAAGTTTCACATGAGGTAACTGAATATAGCTGATCTAGTTAATGTTCAGCATTCTATATAGTGGAATTTCTTGGTAAGTAGTAGTTTAATTTGTTTGCAGATGCGTGAGCTTGGTATCTACAATAGGCTTGATCAAGTTTTTGAAGCTCCTGATGCTGTTAAAGATGTTTTGATTAGCCAGGCTGCCTTGGAAAAATCTGTATGCTTGCTTTGCTGAACCATGGTTGCGATTTTGTCATATAGCTTTGGATCCTAAATTTATAATTGAATATGGCAGAATCAATGTTATGTTTCATTCAGTGGTTTATGCTTGTATGACTATTCTTTTCTATTTAGTACATTGGTTCGCGTGATACTGACCGGAGGGCAGATGAGGTGTCACGTCTAGGAATATTGGATTTGTGGACTCCAGAGAGTCACTATCGATGGTCCATGTCAAGATATGGTGGCCACATCTCAGCATTAGTCAACTCAGTCCCTCCCTCGCATCTTTTCTCGTGCAGTAAGATTTAGTATCCTTTTTAGTTCTAATTAATTCTTATGAGTGAATATGCATTGTGACACACACTAGGCTGAATGATGCTACTTCTGTAGGTGTGGATGTTGGCGATTTAGAAAAGCTCAAGTCTACGAAGGTTGAGCTAGAACAAGTGATTGGGGAACTGGAAGGTAGCTTGAAAATGCTTCAGGCACAACAGAGACAATTAGAAGATGAAGAAGCTAATTTGCACAAACAACAGGTTTGTTGCCAAAAGACATCTATATAACTCATTCAGGTTATTCTTCATGGTTGATTTAGATCATACTTTTCCTTCAAATTTTCCACAGGATCAAATAACCCAATCTTACAAACTTGCGAAGAAGAAGCGCTGTGACCTGGAACGTCTTGTTGGTACATGCTGCATCAGTTGCATTTATGTTTTTAACCACTGATAAAATTGTATGTGCTGTAACATGGTTGATTTAATGATTATTTTTTCAGTACAAAGGAGATGCAAACTTGATTCCCTCAACAAAGAGGATGACCTGGAGTTAGGCACAAAAAAGCTTATTGATCAAGCTGCTAAGTTGACCGAGAAACGATTCCAAATGGCAATTAAAATTAAAGTCAGGCTGTATCCAGATGCATATCTCTGCACCTAAGATCCATCTAGTGTATATTTGCAGTTTTGTCTTTTATTTCTACCTTCCCTAAACATTTTATGGGTTTATCTTCAGAATTCACTGATTGAGGCAGTTTCTCTCAAATGGAAATGTGCTGAGAAGCACATGATGTCGTTGGAGCTTGATGGAAAGGTGAATATTCCTAATATTAACATTGCTGATTGTTGATTAATCGCTTAGGTTCTTATTGTTGGAAGTTTTACTGGATAAGTTTGACACGTTGAATCGTTTAGTTACTGTAAAGTTCTTTTGCATTAAAATTACAATTTTGTAATATCTTGTGTCACTTATGTATGTTATATTTTTTTATGGTTAAATTTACTTCTTTTGTCTCTTTTGCTCATCGCTATACTCGTCATTATCCCATTCAGTAGTTTCTGTCAAATTAAGGATTGTTGATAAGGAGATAAGTATATTCTGCTAGTATGCTTTAGTTTAATTGCGCATTATAAGCTGCAGAAGGAATAAGCCTGCTTTCAAGGAGCTAGCTTAATTTCCATATCTAACTCGTTATTCGTAGTCTGAGGCTAACACAACTGTCAAAGCAACGCTTAATCACCGTATAAGGTATAATATTCATGATTTCTTCACAGTAACCAACTGGAATATGATTTCAAGAGTTAAAATAGAGAGCACACAATCTCAGGAGTCATGCACAAGAAAGTAAATACAAGGCTAAAAGATCATTAAAACATGAAGTGGAAAATTAATCTGAGTTACATGGTAGTTTGTTGCCACAGAAGAGATCAAGACTTACTTCCATTGTGGATGCTCCATTGTGACCTACGTGATGGCTGTGAGTCATGAAAAGAGGTTCCTTGCTTGTCTGGACATCAACATTTGCAAGCATCCATATCTATGAGGATTCTCTGAAATGATCAAGGTTTGATTTTAAAGTTCAATGATCAATTATTTGTCTGACTTCATATCTATCAAGTTGCAGATCAAGGTTGGAAGTTTAGCTTAACATTGTTGATTTTTGTAGTTCTCAATATATGTGTACAAATATCGTGTACAATTTGAAGTTCCAAATGTTACAGAATTGGCAGTTGCCCAATGAGGTCAATGAAAGAAAATAAAAAAAGGGCTTTATTTAAACCAATAGTTGAATACCAGGTCCTTGTAGTCTGTTTTCTTTATAGCCTAAAAGGCATCCTCCATTTCCCATTTTGCTTGATATAAGGAGTTATTCTTATCATGATTTCTCAAGTATTGTTAGAACTATCAATTTTTTGTGACTAATTACTCATAGAAACTCATATAGTTGTTCTGATATGACCATTGTTTAGATCAGAGAAATGGAGACTGATCTCAAGCAACATGAGAAGTCTGCTTTGGTAGCAACTACACATTTTGGCAATTGTAAGTTTACTTTTATGCTTCAGAAAACCTTATACAATTTCTTTTTACAGTTAGGTGGTATGTTCAGTATGTGACAATTTAAGGAGATTATGTACATGCAGTTTTTGACTTTGTTCACTGTATCAATTAACTGAGGAGTCTAAAGTAAATAAACTCAAGACTAGTGACAGCTTATGGAAAAAATTAAGTTTTTACATGATTGGGGTATTTCTACACTGTACAGTACTTATAATTTGTTCTATATTTGGAAAATCTACCAAGATATGTTTATGCACTTCTGAAAAATCTGCAATTTGACACTTTGATGGCTCTTTTCAGTTTTCACAATGTCAAGTATAGGGGTGCAGTTAAATGTCATAAGCTGCCACTAGTAACAAGTCAGTAAAGTTTTTACATGATTAGATATGGATACACTGCAGCATCTGTAAACTTGTTCCTGGCTTCATAGAACCAGGAAATGTGGATTCAGTGGCCTGAAATTGTTCTACATGCATCTCATTTATTTATAATGATTCAACCAATGGATAGCATGCGATAATAGATTTTGACCACTCAAAGGCTAGTAGTTATGTTATCCAACGTTTAAATACCTCCCATACTGGTGGGGCAGTCAACCAGGATGTGGGCCCTTACCAATTTTGTCCGGTTATTCGGTATCATATGGGTTGTACCATCTGTTAAGTTCACGAATACTTACCTTTACCAGATGGTAAATACAGCAGTACCAAATTGTATCAGGTGGTAACAAGCACTAACTTGTTTAATTTTTAATAGCTGTTTCTCCTTCTCTCTTTTCTTTTTCTTTCTCTTTCTCTTTTTAAATCATCTTAATGTTATATATAATTATATATATCAAATGTTGTATAATTAACTTAATGTTTGATCTTCATTATACTGATTATGGCAGGCAAAAAAGAAACTGAGCAGTGTAAAGAACAACTCCGTGATGCAAAGCGTCATGCTGAATCTGTTGCAATTATCACTGAAGATCTTGGTCAGGAATTCTTGAAGGTGATAGTTATTCTTGATGTTTATTAAGCTAATCTGGTCTATGAATTTGAAAAAACTTTTCAGGTTGCCTTCCTTTTGCTGCCAACTCTTTGCAATTAATGACATTCAGATTGGATAAGTTGGGTCAATATGATTCCAAAGCTCAGGCTTCAAGAGCTTTCTAATTATTTTGTTCCGCTGTTCGAATAATTGACTACTCTAACAAATTATTGATTTTCAAAATTTTAAAATAAATTTGTTTTTGGAAGCTAACATCTTAAAATTTTATTACTGTTTTGAAATGTTAATGATTTCATTACTACATGAAACCTCAATTTCATTTTGTAATTTTTATTTTATGTTACTATTTATTTTTATTTGTCATATATTTGTGCATTACAAATTCTATTAGTTCTTATATGCAATCTATAGTACACATATTTGCTACGTTCTATTTGTGTTGTATTATGGTACATGTGACTTAATATGTAGATTATTTTGCACAATGTTGTGTACTATATTTTACTAGCTGACAAAAGACTTATATTATTTCTTGGTCTTATTTTTTTAATGTGTATTTGGAACAGGTACAAAATTTGCTTTCGGAATGTCCACAGCTAAATTAAATGATAAATATTAACTATTAATTGCTCGATTAAAACATTGATCTTGTTTATTGTGAACCTTTCATATTGACATCGATGGATCTATAAACATTATACGGGCAAATGATTTTAATCTGATGTGGACTATTTTCGCTTTTAAGAATTCTAGACAGTAGGTACAGAATGGTATACAAGTTGAATACATGAATCTTCTTACAGTGTTGTAAATAATATATGTGTTTGAAGACAGGAAGTTTCTTAGTTTTAATTGTTAATATATTGATTGATGTTGCCTCTGAAAAACATTACATACATGCAAAATCCTTATAATTATTCAAGCCTGTCTTTTTTGCATGTTCAGAGTCTAAATACTTTATTTATATTCCGTTCTGAAATCTTCTATTTTAGGATTTAAAGAATGACATTTGACTTGCCCGAACTCTCAGCAATTTGGGTTTGCTGGATGTGGCTTGTCAATTCCTTTGTTTTTTGGTAACAATGTCTTGCTTCATCAATACGATTGCAGATGCCAGGTACAATAGAGGAACTGGAAGCTGCAATCCAAGATAATATATCTGAAGCAAACTCGATTCTGTTTCTTAATCAGAATATTCTTGAAGAATATGAAAATCGTCAATGCAAGGTAAATCTAGTTAGTGTCTTTAGTCATAACTATTGAGCAATCTGAAAATTCTATTTTACTAATATCCTTGTTTGACAGATAGATGCCATAGCAGCTAAACTTGAGGTGGATGACAAGGAACTAAGTAGATATCTACGGGAGATAGATACTTTAAAGGTTACACAAACCTTCTTTAATGCTAATAGGCATGCATATTCTACTGCTTTCACTGGTAGAAATGTTTAAGCTGGGTTCTTATTGAAATAATATTTTGTAGGAAAATTGGCTTCCCACATTGCGGAATCTTGTTGCCAAGATAAATGATACTTTTAGTCGTAACTTTCAAGAGATGGCTGTTGCTGGCGAGGTTTCACTTGGTATTGGCTAATGATCTTTTAATAACTGTTGGAACTGTGAAAATTGTATCTAGTGCTCTTTAAATTGTCTTTTGTCATCTTGCAGATGAGCATGACATGGATTTTGACATGTATGGAATACTTATAAAAGTGAAGTTCAGGTCAGCTACATGTTAAAGAATGAGTCAATCTAATTTTTGATTTTATTTAGTTGATTCACCAAGAAAAACTATTTAATAATGGCTTCCCATTTAAAAGAACATAGATGATTTGTAACAGGAGAGTTGATCACCTACTTGAAATTGGAAGCGTTATTACTTATTTGTCCGCACTCAAAATTCTTCTTTCATCGATATATTTGCTCATTGAGAGTTTAATATTGTATTTTATGGTCATAATTCTTGACCTTGGTGTCCATCCTTAGAATTAAACGAAGTACTAAAAATCTTGTAAATGTTGCAAATTTGCTAAACATCTGTTTACGATGTACGACAGTAGAGGACCCTCTTAAGAGGAATTAACCTCTTTGGGGAAATTCCAACTCAAAGATACTTTTCTCCTTTCCTTGGAAGGGGCATTATTTGTACAAAGTTATCTTCAAATGTTGCTATAATTTTGGTAATGGATGGGTCAATTACTTCTAATAGGATGATGCACTGCCTCCTTATATGTTAGCTTTCAACAATTGTAATGTATTAATCTATTTCTGATCTAGTTTTGGCATGTTGACCAATTAGAATGGTGATTGGTAGTTTTATATTGACGAAGAAAAAAACATTATTAGAAAGTTAATTGATGTTGGGAAATTTTGGTGGCTTAAGATGTTTGCCATCTTTCTGCAAAACCTATTGAGAGTTTCCAATTAATCCAGATAGAGACAGTTTGATCCCATTCTGTTTAGCTGATCCTGATCTGGTTCATTTGAAACTTAAAAGCCTTTCTCGTCACATATAGATAGTTAGAAACAAATTATAATCCTTTTCAGTAGGCTTTAAGGTCAATGGTTTCCTTGAAATGTTGTGTTATTGGCATGTGTTCCTAAAGTGGAACTTCCAAATCTGTTTAATGTCTCTATTTAAGTTTATATAAACATGATAACTTGTTTACAGTTGGCATGTACCGGCTTTGTTTGTTCACATTATATCTTTGAATGAAACATTAAACCAGCAGTTTATTATATTTTCGAAGTACTGAACATTCATATTGTTCTCAGCAATCATGTCTGAATTTTGGAAATGTTTTGTTCTTGAATATTATTATGTTTGTCATTAAACATGCAAGCACTACAATTTTTTGCTGCTTGCTGTTTCTATCTTGCCTACTGGTTGTTGAGAAGTGTACTTTTTTCATTGTTTGTTCTAGTAATTCCAATCAGTCACCCACTGCCCTTTTTGACAGACAATCTGGACAACTTCAAGTGCTGAGTGCCCATCACCAGTCTGGAGGGGTATCATATCTTCATCTCTTATTGTTTTTTATATACCTCGCTGATGAGCTTATTTCTGTTGATTTTTATCATCTCAGGAGCGCTCGGTTTCAACAATTCTTTATCTTGTTTCACTTCAAGATCTTACAAATTGCCCTTTCCGCGTGGTTGATGAGATAAATCAAGGTAGGCTGTCACCTTGGTATATTTTTCTTTGATTTTGTACAATCATATGATTTCCTTGATCGATCTCTCTTAAAACATAGGAATGGATCCTATAAATGAAAGAAAAATGTTTCAACAACTTGTCAGAGCAGCCAGTCAACCGAATACACCTCAGTAAGAATGATCTATAAGATTTGGAAAATTTTATTTATATATGCTCATTTAGTTTTTATCAGGATAATACCACAAAGTGTTGATGACGCTGGTATACCCGTAGGTGTTTTTTGCTGACGCCGAAGTTGCTTCCTGATCTGGAATACAGTAATGCTTGTAGCATTTTGAATATCATGAATGGCCCCTGGATCGAGAAACCTGCGAAAGGTACTATGACTAAAATTAGATTTGTACTCAAATTAGCTCATTGTTTCATCAGAAGTAACAATGATTGGTTGCAGTGTGGAGCGGTGGTCAATGTTGGAGAGCGGTGATGGGTTTGACAGGAGAAAGCGTAAGTTGAATGTTACTGGCTTTGGTGATGGATCCCTTTATGAAGCCTTCAAAGGCCTTCTCACAGTAGTTCACGTGTTTAATTTGTAAATGAATCACAGTAGAGGTTTTGTGTTTTGGTGCAATGCAGCAATATCAATTGCATTTGAAATAATTAATTCTAACTTTTTATTGTGCATTTAAGTCTTGTAAGATTTGCCGCAAGTTTATTTGTGTGATTGATGCTGAATTAATGATTGATCATTCATTTTAAGCTGGGACCAGGTTAGATCATTCATCATTTTAAGCTGGCTTGTTCTCTCCTATCACATCTTCACTGTGACATTTGACAGTGCGCTTAGATCATTGCCAAAAGCTGTGGAATAATTATTTATTTTACATGGCACAGGTATTAGGAAGCTGCATCAGATGAGCGCCACCCCGTTCACACCACAGCATGAACACACACACAGGGAGAGAGAGAGAGAGAGAGAGAGAATAAAATAAACAAAAAATCACGAGAAAAAAAAGGATGGTGATACATACTACGTATGGCAATCATTCCGTCCCCCATTAATCTTATAATTATTTTATTTTATTTTTTAAAATTATATATTTTTGTAATCGAAGGTCAACAACAACATACAAACATGAAGCTTAGACTCTTAAATCTCTAATTTCCGTAGCTGAATTGATGAGGATGTGAATCTATGCATTTCTGTATCTCATAAACTTTCTCCCATCTTCCTCAATAGATTAAGCCTTTTAGATTATCGATCATCCAATTAAAAATATTTATCGAGCCGAAGCTTACTAACTACCGTCTTTCCCTGTTTTCATTTCACCTAGTGTTCTTTTAAGCATATTAATATGACATATGTTCTTCGTTTGGGCTGTTCCATTTTTAAGCTTATAAATAAATATATTGGACATGTCAAATTAACTCATCCCGCATCCTTAACACACAACATCATAAGCTGGTAATTGCACCGACACACACACACACACGCAGGCATCGTCTCACAGCTGGAAACACCTCAAACTCGACCCACAAAACAAAGCCATTGTCTCACAGCAACGTTCACTCCAAAGAGCAGCAGCATAGCGCACCAAGGAAGCATGATCAGTTTCCAATCAAAGCAAGGAGAAAGGTCTTGTAGTCGCCTGAAGTCTTTTGGCGCACTGCCTGCTCAAGAGGAACATTGTTTCTGCTCTGAAACATCTCCTTGATCCCCCTCAAGTCCTTCTCAGCATGCATAACGATCAAGCGAGTGAGTGTGTCTTCGTCGGTGTCCGGTTTGCTGAGAGCATCGTGCAGTACCTACAGCTCGGAGAGAAATTTTCAAGTATAGAAGAAGAAGTGCACACAATAATTTTGGTTTGTTTGGTAGCTCTTATGGTTGGTTCACCTCCACAAAGTACGGCTGCGGATTGACGATGCATCCGATTGCCATCCGTAGTGCCGATGCGAATTCATTTGGAGCTTCACCGGCCAAAGACTGACCAGAGTAACAAAGACCTTAATTTCACTACAGATATAAGTTCCAATTTGGTGTTTGAGTTTGAGTAGTCAGCTTTGTACCTCTTCGATGGGCGTGCCGTAATCCTCTCGGTAGCAATTAAAAGTAGCATTGAGTTGTGCCTTGCTTCTAGTACCCAAGATTCTGATGGTCTCTTCATGGTTTAATTTCTTCTGCTTTATGACATCTTGAAGAATCCTGGCCTCCGATTTAGCTAAGCTTATATCGATCTCATCTCCCCCGTATCGGTATGTGCTCACTAGTGCAACCAAAAGCTGCAAAAATAAATGAAACATAAAGACATGTTCATACCACAAGTGAAAATAAGCAAATTTTTTCCAGAGGACGACGTGCCTTGCGGAAATCTCCAACAGTGTGAGCAGCAACATCTTCCTCCAACGAGTGTTTGTATCGAGCATGGTAAGCCTCCTTCACAGCTAAAAGCTCTTTTGAAGAGTTCACACAAGCAATTTCTATGATCACTTGGTAGTTGAAAGCCTTCTTCAAAGCCACGTAAGCCATCACAGCCTCACGCTCGATTGGGTCAAATATCCAGCGGTAGACAGCCCTCTGAAGAACCAAGCATGCCAATAAGGTGAAACCAGGTATGACGACATCCAAGTAAATAAGAAAAGGAAAACGACACGATGATTAGTACCTCAAAGTGTCCGGTGAGTTCAGATTCGAGTCGTTTGATCAGATTCTCATTGTACATTTCTTCATAAGCCAATTGTATGTGCTTTCTTTGAGCCGCATCTCTATGTGCCAAAACCAAAATCAGTGCCTTCTCATCAGTTCCCCATCCTAACACATACAGGTCTCATAGTTAGGCTTTTACTTCACTATTTCTCAACAATAGGTTTTTATTTCAATAAAGGCATGACACTAACACATCCAACCTCATAATAAAGTCCAAATTATATATATAAATATATATAAATATAATGTAAAAGAATCCAGCACAAACATTAAATTGGAGGACATGGGCAAAGATATTAATCATCGATTGCGATTCTTGTGAAAGACATATGACAATATCAAATCAAGCATCTTCATAATAAAATCCAAAATGCAAGTGGAAGGGATGCATCCATCCTAGAGGAAAACAAAACATAGTCAACATTAAATTGGAGGGCATGGGGCCAATATATCAATCAATCTTCTCTACTGCAACTCATGTGAATAAAAAAAAGGAATGACAATAACACACCAAACATCTTGTCCAAACTACTGGTGGAAAAATGCATCTTTTCCATGGGAAAGCAAACCATAGACATCCAACAAAAATCCTCTCTATTGCAACTCATGTGAAAAAAAAAGGCAAGACAATCGATAGCACATCAAACAAAATGCAAGTGGAAAAATGCATCATTTCCATGGGAAAAAAAACATAGGCATCCAACATAAACATTAAATTGGAGGACATGGGCCGAGATATCAATCCTCTCTACTGCATCTCATGTGAAAACAAAGGCATGACAATCAATAGCACATCAAACAAAATGCAAGTGGAAAAATACATCTTTTCCATGGGAAAACAAAACATAGGCATCGGACATAAACATTAAATTCGAGGACATGGGCCGAGATCTCAATCCTCTCTATTGCAACTCATGTGAAAACAAAGGCATGACAATCAATAGCACATCAAACAAAATGCAAGTGGAAAAATAC
The DNA here is from genome assembly GCF_036884655.1 of Musa acuminata AAA Group. Lineage (NCBI taxonomy): Eukaryota > Viridiplantae > Streptophyta > Magnoliopsida > Zingiberales > Musaceae > Musa > Musa acuminata. Next base: position 573,818 of record NC_088330.1, on the reverse strand, counting down.
ATCTTTTCCATGGGAAAACAAAACATAGGCATCGGACATAAACATTAAATTCGAGGACATGGGCCGAGATCTCAATCCTCTCTATTGCAACTCATGTGAAAACAAAGGCATGACAATCAATAGCACATCAAACAAAATGCAAGTGGAAAAATACATCTTTTCCATGGGAAAACAAAACATAGGCATCGGACATAAACATTAAATTCGAGGACATGGGCCGAGATCTCAATCCTCTCTATTGCAACTCATGTGAAAACAAAGGCATGACAATCAATAGCACATCAAACAAAATGCAAGTGGAAAAATACATCTTTTCCATGGGAAAACAAAACATAGGCAACCAACATAAACATTAAATTGGAGGACATGGGCCAAGATATCAATCCTCTCTATTGCAACTCATGTGAAAAAAAAAGGCAAGACAATCAATAGCACATCAAACAAAATGCAAGTGGAAAAATGCATCATTTCCATGGGGAAAAAACATAGGCATCCAACATAAACATTAAATTGGAGGACATGGACCGAGATATCAATCCTCTCTATTGCAACTCATGTGAAAACAAAGGCATGACAATCAATAGCACATCAAACAAAATGCAAGTGGAAAAATACATCTTTTCAATGGGAAAACAAAACATAGGCATCCGACATAAACATTAAATTGGAAGACATGGGCCGAGATATCAATCCTCTCTGTTGCAACTCATGTGAAAACAAAGACATGACAATCAATAGCACATCAAACAAAATGCAAGTAGAAAAATGCATCTTTTCCATGGGAAAACAAAACACAGGCATCCGAAATAAACATTAAATTGGAGGACATGGGCAGAGATATCAACACTCTCTATTGCAACTCATGCGACAAAAAGGCATGACAATAACACATCAAACATCTCCAAAATAAAAGTCCAAAATGCAACTGGAAAAATGCATCTTTTCCAATGGGAAAAGAAAACACAGGCATCCAACACAAACATTAAACTGGAAGACATGGGCCAAGATATCAATCCTCTCTACTGTAACTCATGTGAGAAAAGGGCATGACAATAATACATAAAACGTCTACCTAATAAAATCCAAGATGCATGTTTTACAGGGGAAGAGGATACCTTGGACGGCCTTCCGGATGTGCTCGGCGTCTTCAGCCGCAGAAGGAACTGGATGGGGGATCGTAAGAGTCGCCATGATCTCTTTCCCTTTCTTGCTTCCTCTCTCCCTATCTGTATGTCCCAGGACTCAGGTTCCCTGTTCTTATGCTTTCCGGGTGTCAAAGAGGGGTAAACGTTGGTCATTATGCTTACGAGAAGGTGTGAGAGGCGTTACTATTGACCTCTGCTGTGATGACACGCGCTGTGTGAAGTAGTGACAACGCACCATGCTTGCTTTGGTATCGTCGTCGAGACACAGTGTCCCACATGACTCATCCATTTCCTTTCTCTGCGCTGGGCAGGTCTGCCAACTCCATTCAAATGACATGGGAATCTTGACGAAGGCATTCCAGAGAGAGAGAGAGAGAGAGAGAGAGAGAGAGATTGCGGTATGAGGATGATTACGAGAAAAGAAATGTAGGAGATAGGCACAGAGTTGACAGCGCGGACTACTAAGATGTATTTTCCAGACTCTGCTCAAGATAATATAGAGAAGAAAAAGGTGTGGCGAGGTGCAATGTTTGTTGATAATAATGATGATTTCATTTCTGGATGTGTTAAAAAGAAATTAGAGTATATTTTTAAAGATCATAAATTAATATTTTATATTTTAAATAAAATTAGATAAAATTTTAAAAATAAAGAATTCTTAGTCTAAACTATATTTTAGAAGATTTCAAATAACAGTTGTAGAGATTAGAAAATCTTATATTTTATATATGTGACATCAATAAAAAATTTTAACCTTAGGTACTCAAGTCAAGTCTAAAATAGGTTTAAGATTTATAAGTGTTTTTTTTTAGAAGTTCAATAATTTTTTTTTTCTTTTTTGATTTTTTTATTTAGTTTGATCTCGGACTAATAATACCTTATTATTACTATTTGGGAAAGTGTTACACTTACATGTGATCCTTTCTTTCTTTACAAGATATCATGATATCAGATCCATAAGGGTGATAATTTATATTTTTAAGATTTACTTGGTGAAGAAGATAATCGTTTTCAATTATAGAATATTATAGTTGAGTTGGTGGATTTGATATTGAACTTCTTAATTAGTCTAACTATAAGATCTAAAAGACTTGTTTGGAGTCTTATCCAATAAGGAAAGATCTATGGGAGATCTATGGGATGTGGTTAGTAACAATGCAAAGACATCATAAAAAGACAAAGGACTTTAAATGTAAAAGTTGAATTTGTATTAAAAATATCTATTTCTCATTATCTCTTTGTACATATTATTCATTGCAAATTAACTTCAGATATTTGGATCACTCTTGATATATGGCTCGACTTTAGTATTTGGAGAATGATTTGGTTAATACTATCTAAGGTGATATCTCAACTGCTTAGTATTTTTTTAAGATTAAAAATTTATGTTAAAAAATATGACTCTTAGATCCAAATAACATTATTTATGATGCATGAATGAAACATTATATTATTCATGCATATATTCATATTGTTACATCTATTCAATAAACATCCTTAGAAAATCTTCTTATTTCTTAGGAATCGTTAGCTCGTCGGGAGGGGGGAGATAGAGATGCCCTTTTTATAAATAAGAAAAAAATAATGATAATAATAAAGAAAAGAAGGATGATGTTGATGCCTCAATGGAATAAAGCTTCTTTGCCTCTTGCTCATCTGATGTTACTGAGCCCTGCTACATGGCTCCATCTCTAGGTGCCCTCGTGAAGCCACGTTGGGAGGGGATAACCGAGAACCAGCGATTATAGGAGGAGGTTGGGTCGATCGTCGTACTATTAGGGGTCGCTTAGCCTCATCTTGGTGGACCTGGTATATCGTTGCCTGCCAGAAATGCTGGTTGACCTACAGGCCCAAGCAAAGCAGCCTGATGAAGAAAGGAGGGCAGCGGAGGCCCAAGTTACAAAGGTATCCTTGCAGATCACTCGAGCCTGCCTCCAAGCCAAGGAGGCGAAGCAACACCTTACGGGGGCACGCATAAGGGCGAAGGTTGAGACCTCTGAACTACACTTGGATATAAGACTAATCATCCATCGTGTCAAAGAAGACAAGGCACGGGCGGAGGAGGCTCGGGACATGGCGGCTGCCATTGAAGATGAGGCCACTGAAAGTGTGGCGAAGGGCGAGGAGCAGGTTGAAGTCCTATGTCGTGAGTTGAGAGACACTTACCGACAATTTAGTGCGGTCATCGAGGAGGGTAGGCAATTGAGGGAGCGACTGTCGGCCAACTCTGATGAGTTGATGGTTGCCCATCTAGCAATTGAGGAGGCAAAAGAGGCTTGGGAGGAGGAGAAGAACCAAGCCATTGGGCGAGAGAGGAGGGTTGTGGCCTCCTACAAGGAATCCGAGGGGTTCTAATGTGGCCTCCGATGCCCCAGCCAAGCTGCATATGCTAAATCGCCACTAGTCGCTTCAAGGTGAGGTACCCTGAACTCGAGGTCAATAAGGACCCTTATGCAGAGCTTCCTTCGGACGCTAAAGTGCATGCTCTTGTAGAGGTTCCATTCGACAATCGCCCAACATCTCCTTCAGCTCTGCCTCCTCCGGCTTCATGCAATTGGGTCCTAGTGACCCTCCTTTTTATTTTTATTAGCTCCTAGTTTATGACCTCCTATTCGAGATGGGATCTGCTTTTGTAACTTGTTTTATCTAATTTAATAAAAACCTCTTCAGAATACATTGTTCACCATTGGTATCCGAGGTTTTCTCGGCACGAGTCCTTCGATGCTTAAGTTGATGAGTTCATTTTTATACATGATCCTTAAACCTTCTTATTTGTTTGTTTGGGATAATATTAGGTTAATCATCTGATCATTCTGGTCTTTGAACTTGATAAGGTAAGACGATTATCTCTGATCTTGATGAAGTAGGGTGGTTAGTATTAGTCATTGAAGCGGTTCACGTTAGGACGCATTGTGACGTCATTTTTTATACGATGACTTGGAGCAAGGTATCGTGGCGAACGAGCTGACATGAGATAAAATTGTCCCTATCAATGATAAACTCGGAAAACATAAAGAATTTATAGTAGAAAAAATCATTCAAATAGTTTTAAAACTACAATTGTGATGAACATATCTAAAATTGATTAAATCATTTGGACCGTGTTCGTGGCCTTCGTCGTCGTCGATGGTCCCCTGCTCTGCGACGCCTTCCGTTTTCCCAAGGTCTGCGGAGGGGACTTTAAGGTGTTGGCGGACCAGTGCTACCAGTTCGTTCGGGTCGGAGGCTCTCCGGTGCTGCAGAGCCATCCGGTTGGGGATATCCCGTGCGTCTGCAAGCACACCACGAAGCCGATGGACAGGTTCATCGGCATGAAGAAGGTCGTCCTCGTCAGCAAGTGCTGCGGCAGCCCTCTGGAGCGTGGAACTAAATGTGGAAGTAAGTGAGCTGGCTCTTCATCTCCCTCGGTCGTCATCTTGCTACCGACTGACTAACCCTAGAAAGGACTCTGGTGTTTTGTTTCGGGTTAAAGGTCCCAATGGCATGACCATGTAAAGGAAAAGGAAGAAGAAGAGTAAGAGTATAATATATATCTGTATACACACACGAAATAAACGGATGCTTTGCGTGGACAAGAGGCATATAACTAAGCACACAATGGTGAAGTGATATGCATGTTGTCTTCACTTTTGGATCACGCATTGTAAACGTAAGTTCAAATATTTACATACTTCTCCTCCACATATACTTAATACTTGGTTTCAACTACCAATACGCAAAAGAAACAAGGGACAAAGCGCTTGAGAGTTGATGAGATATAGTTTTCGAACACATTTAAGTGATATATCCACACGAAGCAACGAAAGAAGTCAACTTAATGGTCCATCTCCTTCATTTATGCAAGTCTGTAGGACAATACATGTGCAATAAAAGGAGGAGGAGGAGGAGTAATGGACGAGTTTATTGGATGCAGGGGAAGAACAGTCGATATGATTAGGTACTAGCACCTACAGGAACATTGACCGGAAATGCACTTGGGGATGCATTTCCCACAGAAAGAGTTGCAATCCCCGTTGACGCTGCATAGTCCTTGGAGTTGGGCAGCCGTGGCGTATTCAACACCTGCAGGGAAGCAACAGTGCCATGTCAAAATCCACTAAATCATTAGGCAGAAACAATCGATGGAGAATGGAAATTTATGCAATGCTTAGATAGAAGAACAAAGAGACTCACTGAAGGCTATCGCGAAGAGCACCAGCAACAGACATGCTGTGAGAATAGCTTTGTTGGCCATGTTCGCTTGTTCTTGAGGTGATGTTGTCTCTCGAGGATTATGCGGCTTTATCGAATAGTGAAGGCGGTTCTACATAGAGATGATGCACATCTTCTGAAAGATTTAGTATCCTAGGTGATCAGACGCACCTAAAGATTTGATTCATAGAATCAAAATGTACGAGTTTCCAATGACATAGTCCCCGATGGCATGATCATGGAAAAGGTAAAAATATAATATAAATTTAAGGTAGATGAAGTACGATAGAAGATTTTTAAGTTTTAGAATTAGAAGATGATGTATCACAAAGATTTTAAGTTTTAGAACGAGAAGACAGTATCATGACGGACAATGCATGGAGATGGTGCATACATAAGATCCGATTCTTAGGATGAGAAGATACTAGTATCTTATTGGTCAATACATGTAGATAATGCATCACTAGAGAATTAATTCTTAGACCAACAAGGCAGTATCTCGGTGGTCATGATGTATCACCAATGATTTTGAGTCTTAGGAGTGAGAAGGTAGTGGTATCTCGGTGGTCAATGCGTGTTGATGATGTATAACCAAAGATTGTCCGTTAACATCCAAATCCAAATCCAAATCCAAATCCAAATCAATGCGTATTAATTCTTCGTTAATATTTTATAAACAAAGTTCGAGCCTTTTACGATTTAGTTGGATTGGTGGATCCTGTACACCAATTAGAGGAATGATTAAAATATTTTATTTTAGGTCACAAGAAAATACTATCTATCTTTATGACACGCGATAGGAAGCAGCTAGAGTTTTCTAGACTATCACGAGAATACCTAGTGAGTTCAAGTTTAATGATTTTGTATAAAAACTGATGGAAAAATATATCGGAAGTTATCATTGCACCTCATTTTTAGAGGCCGACTTCATATTACGGACGACTTGCACTTTATCTATCTAAGTTGGCGTCGATCTTGATTTGATGGACCATAAATCCGAGGAATTTGCCTAAGCCAACGTCAAAGGTACATTTCAAGATATTCAATCTTGAATGTTTGGTGAGGTCTGATCGAATCTAATGGGATTTCGACTAAGGGCTTTTGAAAGTACCCTGGTGTTTTAACGATGGTAACTAATAATTTTTTTTCTATATTATTTATAGTAATAGCAATTGAGGGGAGAGAGACGTGGAATGATTTCTTTTTTTGTTGAGAAAATAAATGTACATTATAATTCTTTTAAGTATCATCATTGATAATTAATCTAGAAATCCTTGTGATAGTAAATGAAATATTTCTAGAGTCACATCATTCATTTTTAGAAGAATTTAATACATGACATATGCGATAGAGAAGCGGTTAGAGTACGTATTGAGTTTAAGTTTAATAAATATATGTGAAAACTAATGGAAAAATATATCGAAAGTTATCGTTGCACCTCCTTTATAGAGGTCGGTGGCTTCATATTGAGAATGGCCTATACCTTATCGGGGGTGGTATCAATCCCAATTTGATAGACTATAAATCCAAGGAATTTGCTCGAGCCATCATCAAAGGCATATTTCGAGGGGTTCAATTGCATCTGAAAATTCTTGAGTGCAAAGGCCTCTCCCATGTTAGTTAAGTGGGTATAAGATGCTCGACTCTTGAGCAGCATATTATTGACATACACCTCTATGTTTATTACTATTTAAGGTCTTATTGGTTATTCATGGGTATGTCGCTCTGATATTCTTGAGTTTGAAGGATATGACTTTATAGTAGTACAACCCTCGATCGGTAATGAATGAAATATGCTCTTTGTCCTCGCGTGCCATCCTAATATAATTATAACCTAAGAAGATATTGATGAAGGTGAGCAGCTCATGACCAGAGGTCGAGTCAACTAGTTAATCAATTCGAGGCACTAAAAAGCTATCTTTTAACTTGTTTTGTTTAGTCAATACATATATGTCATTTTCCTTTACTTTTTTCTCACAAAGGCTATATTGGCAAGCTACTTTGGAAAATGGATCTTGTGGATGAAATGAGCATACAACTTATTGGCTTCTTCCTTAATAATGGCTTGTCGATCCAACGTAAATCTTCTAAGCTTCTATCGAACATGCTAGGAATCGAAGCTGATGTTGAGCTTCTATTGTGCTATGGCTTGGTCAATCCCAGGCACATTGCTTGTCATCCATGCAAAGACTTTTGAGATATGGCATAGGAAGTTAATGAGCTTGATCTTCTTCTCTTTGGTCTGAGCCAAGCCATTCTTGACTGTTTGGTAAGGTCTAACCAAATGTAATGGGATCTCGACCAAGGACTCTCCGGCATCTGGATGGGTGATTTGGGGCATTGGATCCTTGGGATCTAGCTATTGAACAGAGAGTGAAATCTCTTGGAAGCAAGATCAAGGTCAGGTAACATTGGTGGGACTCTTGCGAATCGCTCGTGAGCTCCTCATCTAAGACATATCTTATTAATTATCCTTTGGTATGTTACTTTGACATTCTTGAGTCGAAAGGATATGACTTTATAGTAATACAACAGTCAATCAATAATTAATTAAGAATGCTCTTTATCGTCTGGTATCATACTAATTTAATTATAACCCAAGAAGATGTTCATAATGGTAAGTAGCTCATGGCTAGAGGTTGAGTTAACTAATTAATCAATTCGACATATTATCAAATGTAATATTACTGAAATAACTTATATCTATTTCAAAAAATAGTTCTTTAATGCCATACATGTGCTTAGAAATTATTAAAAGAAGCTCTTGTATCTTCTTTGAAATTATTATAAGTCATTAGCAAAACATAGTTTTCATTCTTTTTTTTTTTTTCAACAAAGTTTGTCTTATCATCTTGATTATTATGATTATAGTAACATTCAAAAGGAGTAGTAGTATATATTTTGTAAACATAATATTATATTTTAGATCTTTTAGAAATTCTACCATGTCTACCGCCTCGACCAGACATATATCATAAATTTATTTCTTTTATCAATTTAAGGATTTGGAGTTAGGATAGTGATTGAGAAAGACGTCATAGCTTAAATTGAGTTCTAATACCAAATGTTAAAATAAATAGTTAATTTGATTTATTATTCTATAGGCCTTTGATGGATACAATAACCTTGTCGATGCCTTTATAAGTTTAATTTTAACATTTTTGTGAGTCCTAATTGTTCTTGGTTTCAAGTATTAATACGAAAAAGAGAGAGAGAGAGAGAGAGAGAGAGAGAGAGAGAAAAGGCCTCGAGATCACATGATGCAACAAAAGCAGTCAATTTAAATGGTCCATCTCCTTCGTTTAGGAAAGTCCGTAGGACATTAAACGTGCAATAAGAAGAAGAAGTACAAGGAGGAGCAGAGTTTATTGGTTGCAGACGAAGACAAGTTGATATTATTAGATACTAGCAGATACAGTAACAATGACCGCCAAGGCAATTGGTGTAGCAATTTTCATCACATTTGCAGTCGCTGGCAACGATGCATGCGCCTTCTTGGACTTGAGCAGCCATGGCGCATTGGACACCTGCAAGGAGAGCAACAGTGCCGTGTCAAAATCCACTAAATCATTAGGCAGAAACAATCCACGGAGAAGAGAAATGTATCCAATGTTCAGATAGAACTCCATGGAGAAGAGAGAAATGTATGCAATCCATGGAGACTCACCGAAGGCTATCACCAAGAGCACCAGCAACAGACATGCTGTGAGTATAGCCTTGTTGGCCATGTTCGCTTGTTCCTGAGGTGATGTTGTCTCTCGAGGATTATAGAGTAGCGATGGAGGTGTTCTACAAAGAGATGGGATGATGCGTATCTTCTGAAGATTCAATATCCTGCTGATCAGACGCACCTAAAGATTTGATTCATAGAATCAGAAAGGACGAGATATGACGATGAAAAGGGTATAAATAAGGCAACTTATCAAAAAAAATCTCTAATGATGGACTTATACCAGATTGCACCCCCCCATTTCTTGTTTCGATCAAAATGCCCTAAATGAATCATAAAAAAAGACAATAAATGTTCTTTGACTCAGATTTTTAGACCTGAACCAATTTTGTACATGAATCGAACCAGATCGGTTCGTCTAAGCTCCAGCTGCTATTTGATTATTCAATTGATTTACTAGTGAAGAGTTGTTTAAGATGTAATGGCTAAAACATAACGCTAAAATCTTGCATTTTTGTTCTTCCTATTGTATTACACCACCACGTAGAATTAGTTTTGGCAGAAGGGTTACCAGAGACTGCAATACGAAAATCTCCATGTACGTAGCTATGAAGAACAAATGAATTAGAATATCGATACGACCTTTGCAGATGCATTTTTCTTTTTTCTGCTCGATAAGTCATTCAGAGTACATAAATCTGCCATCAGAGCAGTTCTGACTCTATGCATCTGTTTGTCAGCAAACCTTTTCCTGAGCTGCTCTAGTAGTCATCAGCACTTCATCCGTAACTGTGTTTCCAATACCCTTATTGCACTTGTTGCCTTTCATGACAATCCTCAGTCGATATCCATTTCCACACTCCCAACTCCTGCTGACCATCCATGTTATTTGAAGTTTGGTGCACCAAGCAAAGTCATATTGCTACATTGAGGGTATAACTATAGCAGACTTGAACATATCAGTCTGAAGTACACTTATCTATCTATTACTTGTTCTGATGCTCTGTTAACCAGAAAATGTTAGTGACTTGAAGCAAGGAAAATAAGCTTGTCAAATGCCAACAACATCAACCATAACAAATGCGGATTGAGCCCTACTGTTAACTGCATTGAATGGTGGGAGACACCTCAAGGGAATAGTTGCATCACCCACAGTCCATTCAGTGCTAATTAAGCCACTTCGTCACCCTCCAACATTACCAACGACAGTATCTGCAGCACACCAGAGATTAGGTCTCTGCATTATGTGCATCACCTGATGTAAAAGAATAAACTTTTCCCCTGATTTCAACCCAACTACTCCCAGCTACTTTTTGAACTCCAATTGTAGAGATCTTATTTCTAACCTTGAACACATCATCCCACTCTTTGTTAGCAGCATACAGATTCGCGAGAAGCACATAATCGGATGAGTTCATTGGTTCAGACACATAAAGTCGTTTTACAATGCGCTTTGCCATGACAAGATTTCCACGGCTTTTGCATGCTCCAAGTAGTGCTCCCCAGAGTATAATGTTAGGCTCAGTCGACAAGGATTGAATAATAACCTCTGCTTCTTCCAGTAATCCTGAGCGTGCAAATAAGTCGACCATACAAGCATAATGCTCAGCTTGGGGCTCACATGAGTACACATCAACCATGTCATTGAAGATGCTGCAACCCTTGCGGATGAGCCCTGCTCTGGAGCATGCAGTCAAGACACCGACAAAAGTGACATGATTTGGCATTATGCCATTCAGGCGTAATTGAACCATCTCATCAAATAATTGTAGGGCTGTGGTAGCTTCTCCGTTCTGAGCAAGCCCACAAATAACACCATTCCAGGAAACGATATCCCTCTCAGGCAAGCTCTGGAAGAGTCTCAGAGCATCAGTTATCTCACCACATTTTGAGTACATATTCACAATTGTGCTCCCTACAACAACATCAAGTTCCAACCCATTCTTAAGAACAAGGGCATGAAATTGCTTTCCAATATCAAATGCATTAACATTTGCACAGCAACCAATCAAAGTACCAAAAGTGAAAGAGTTAGGCTCCACTTCAGCCATCCGCATCGAATTGAAAACCTCAAAAGCATCAATGATATGGCCACCCACCTCTAGACCTGAAATCATGATGGTCCAAGAAACCACATCTGGATCAGTCATATCATCGAACAATTTCATGGCCGAACTAACAAATCCTCCCTTAGAGTACAAATTCAACAAAGCATTGCAACAGAAACGATCCATAATAAACCCGGCTCTCACGACCAATGAATGCACCTGCATGCCTTTGCTCACCGACGAGCAGCTTGCAAGTTCGTTCATAACAGTTGCTAAAGTGAACTCATCCAGTCGAATTCGATCCCTGACCATCTCCACGAATATCTTGATGCATAATTCGCCCATCCCAGATTTAAAATAACAATCTATCAATACATTCCACGACGTCAGGTCCCGGTGACCCATTTCATCAAACACCTTCCTTGCGTCACACATCTCACCCGCGTCCCCGTACATCCTCAGCAGATTGGTGCCAGCAAAAGGGTCTGAAGTCAGCGACGCGACCTTCACCATCAGCGCATGGAGCTGTCGCCCCCCAGACAGATCGCAGCAAGCGACGATCGTCGAGCAGGTGAAGTCGTCGGGCCTGACATGACTGCGGGCCATGCGGAGGAAACGAGCGAAGGCTTCCCGGACGCGGTGGATGCGGACGAGACCGCAGATGACGGTGTTGTAAGAGTGAGCATCGGTGGCCGGCATGGCGTCGAATAGGTCGATGGCGTCGTCGATGCGGCCGGAGCGGACGAAGCCAGAGAGGAGGGTGTTGAAGGAGACGAGGGTGGGGAGGGGCATTTGGAGTAGGAGGGAACGGGCGTGGGAGAGGGCGCCGCATCGAGCGTAGGCGCGGAGCAGCAGGTTGCAACGGTAGGCGTGATTTCGGAAGCCAGATGTAAGCAAGGCGGCATGAAACCTTTGAGCTTCTTTCAGCAACGTCGTATTGCTCATACAAAGAGCTGCGGAGGAATGGATGCAATGGAGACGCTCCGCATCAAACATATTTATATTTTTAATATATAGTTGAAGAACATATGAAATGTCTTGAATATTTGATTAATGATAGATGAAAATTTTATTTTAAATATGCATTGAGTATTATTTGTAAAATTATATTTCAAAATTCTTTTAAATTTAATGAAAAATTTACCATTCTAATATTTTTAATATTCATTTAAAAGTATATATTTTTTCTTTTAAATAAATTTATTTATTTAATCTTATAAAAAAATTTATTTTACCCAAATATATAATAAAAATATATAATCATATAAATAAATATAAATAATTTTTAACATAAATAAATAAAATTTTATCTTTATAGAAAATCATTTCTCACTAAATCATTTTGGCCATCTTATAGTTTTAGATAAAGTGAAAGAGTACCTTCAAAAACTACCCCCAACTATTGTCTTCCTCTTCCTCTACCTTTCGCTAACTTAAGCATCGAAGGGGTCAAGTCGGGAAACCCCATGATGCAGACCTGGTGTGTAGAACCATTGTTAACCAAGAGATAACACCATTACCCGAAGATGACCCGAGAATCAAGAGAACCTCGCAACCAAGCAAATCTCGGTTCCTTTTACCTGGCCTCACCGCTCCCAATCTAAATCGACCTCGACAAACCACCTCCCTTACGGACTTCTTAAGTTGGTTTGCTACGTCGACACTCCCACATCATAGGAGACATAAGGATGAACCTTTACCTTTGACAGTGAATCAACTGTCCAACTCGTGGTATGAATGGCATATTAGATATGATTTGAAATTTTTTTAACAAATACTAATTTACATTTGAAATATACACATTTCAAATATATTCTCAAATACACCCACGTTTGCTTTAGTTCGTAAAGCTAAAGCTACTTTTTAGCTCGTGGTAAATAGCATGCGTTGTGTTCCACTTGGGATCCCCTCCAATTCTAGGAGATGCATTCTCCCTCTTTATATATATATATATATATATATAGTTCACTTCATGATGACACGACACCTATTTGTCACAGTCAACACTTATTCATTACATAGTTAACACTTCAATATCATGTTTTGACATTTTAATATTATATGATTGAGATGACATCATCCGCTAAATGTTACCAATCACATCACGGCTATTGCACGTTTCCTGGATTCGATGTACCTGGGAGAAGTGCATAACTGGCCCCCGATATCAACGTGTATCTTTGAGCATAATGGTCTTTAAATCATATCATAAATGGCTCTCTCAAGTATGTTCATCAAGTCAAAAAAAAAATCACAAGCTTTTCGTATATTCGACGTAAGAAGACTTGATATTTAGTTGACATCTCATTCCCTAAAAATCTATAGAGATTCCATATTCTCCAACACTAATCAAAGATAGACACAAAATATGATCTCGGTTGGCTCATCACAATCAGATAATTGCTTTTCACTTAGCAAGTACTAATAATGAGATTTAACTTTAGAACATATATAAGTGATGTATCTTCATGACCAATAACTACCCCTCATGTTCCTGACATTTTCATAAAGTCATATCCCCAACATTCAATGTCGTATGTTAGACATGGCAGTATGTTAGACTTAGCACCATCCCTCGAATGCTACATGTTTTCTGGGTTCAACACAATGCTATATATTTCCTGGGTTCAACACAAGATGATTCCATTGGGACCAAGAGAAGTACATAACTGTTCTTGACATCAATGCGTATATTCATGAGATAACGATCCTGAAACCACACTATAAAAGGCCCCCTCAGATACGTTCCTCAACACGCTAAAAAACTCACAAGCTCTTTTGTACAGACGTTCCTCAAACGTTAGTCAAGGAGATTCAGCATTCATCAACAACAATCATAGATAGACAAAAAAAAAAGACCTTGGTTAGCTCCGAATTAATATCCCAATCCAACAACTATATTTTGGCTTAAAAAGTATTAATTATGAGATTTAGTTTTAGGATACATATAGGTGACGTATGTTCATGAGGCAAACAGAGCGGTCAATTTAATATGCATCTCCTTCATGTATGCAAGGCTATTGTCCATGACACAAACAACAAGTACGAGAAGCAGTAGAATTTATTGTTTTCGGATGAAGTCAACTTGACACTACAAGTTTCTAGCATTTTCCACAGACGCATCGATGGAAAATGCACCTCGCGATACAGTTTCCACAGTTGCAGTCCTTGTCAAAGTTGCATGTGTTTGCTTGGACTTGAGAAGCCATGGCGTATTGAACACCTGCAGGAAAGCAACAATGACGTCTCAAAACCCACTAGGAAAAGAAACGCATGCAATGCACAGATAGAATAAATAGACTCACCAAAGGCCATTGCCAAGAGCACCAGCAACAAACGTGCTATGAGAATTACTTTGTTGGCCATGTTGGCTTGTTGTTCTTGAGATGATGTTGTTGTGTCTTGCTGATGATGGGACTTTATAGAGTTGTGATGGAGGTTCTATATAGAGATATATAGAGATGATTCATGTCTTCTAAAGATTTAGTATCATGGTTGTCAATGCACCTAAATGATGTATCATCAAGGATTTGATTCTTAAAGGCTATTGCACGTTCCTTGGATTTGACGCAACATGATTCCACTGGGACCGGGAGAAGTGCATAACCTCCCCGATATTAATACATATCTTCAAGCATAATGGTCCTAAAACTATATTATAAAAGGCCCTCTAAGGTGCCTTGCTTAACACACCAAAAAAAATCACAAGCTCTATGTACATTCGGCTCAAGAAGACTTGACATTTGGTGGACATATCATTTCTTATACAAACTTAAATATCAGAGAAGCAATGCGCCCTCGACATAATTTTTTGAGGGTTTAAGATCCACAAAGAGTCTATAGAGATTCCATGTTCTCCGATACCAATAAAAGACAAACATAAAATATGGCCTTGGTTGATATATATATATATATAGTGAAAAGAGATAGAACTATCACATAAAGAAAGAATAGGTCAAGGCAAAATATTCTATGTTTAAGTCAAAAACTCTATATTTTACGACCCAACATATGGGGTTTAAATAATCCCCGTAGATATACTACATTCATTACATTTAATATAAATCTCTCTTTTCAAAGAGATTCTTTTAAGAACCAATAGTTAATTTGGTTTATTCTTCTATAAGCCTTTAATGTGTTTCACCTTTTGATACAATGAACTTATTCATGGTGTCTTGACAAGTTTGATTCCAACATTCTCCCCCCTTAAACTTGTTCCATCTAACATACTAAATTTCTTTTAAAGTTGGTGAAATATTTTAAATTTGATAGTTTTTTTAGTATATCGATCACTTATTCACTCGTCTTGACATAAAGTAACTTTTTTGTTTTTGATATTGTCTCTTATAAAATGAAATCTTGTATTAATATGCTTCAATATTTTATAGTAGATTGAATTCTTGGCCAAGGCAATAACTAATTTGTTATCAATATAAATCTTGGTTGACTTCTCCTGCAGTATATGAAGTTCTTAGATTAGTCTTCTTAGTCATATTGCAAGACAAACACAAGAAGATGTTGCTATATGTTCTACTTCACAAATTGATATAGTAACGGTTTTTTTTTTAAGACCATATAAGTGTAGCTTCCCCAAAATAAAATACATATATGGTTGTACTCAATCACTGTCACTATTTTCAATGAGCTCCAACCTTTTTGATAATAAATAGAATATGCCATAGTTGATTATCCATTTAATATATCATAAAATTCTTTTAGCAACCTTTAAATGAAATGTCTTCATAACTTCCATGTATCTACTTATTAAACCAACTCCAAATAATATAAGGTCTACTCAAATATCTTAAATATCCAACTATACTTTATAACAAGGTTTGAAATTTCGTACCGTACCGGAGTTTCGACGATCTCTCGGTACGGTACGGAACGGTATACCGCTCGGTATACCGAGCGGTATACCGAGTGATATATGTATATATATATATTATATATATATATATTTTAATGGCCGACGTCGCATCGCCTCGGCGACGTCGCTTTTTCCTTCCCCACACGGGGCGACGTCGCCGAGGCGACGTTTATTTAAATTATATATATATATATATATATATATAGCGACGTCGCCGAAAAAGGCGACGTCGTGTCGCCTCGGCGATGTCTCCGAAAAAGGCGACGTCGTGTCGCCTCGGCGACGTCGCCGAAAAAGGCGACGTCGTGTCGCCTCGGCGACGTCGCCGAAAAGGCGCTGCGTTACCGCCCGTTACCGAATGGTACCGGGCGGTAACGGTCGAAATTTCGACCGTTACCGCCCGATATTACCCGTAACGGTCGATACGGGATATTTTTTGCGTGTACCGCCCGGTAGGGGGCGGTCCGCGTACCGGTCGCCTCTCGGACCGGTACGTACCGCCCGGTACGGGCGGTACGATTCGGTAAGTAAAACCTTGCTTTATAATAACTTGTATTAATCGATTTACCTTCACCGTTCTTGGTCAACTTGGTGTCATATTTCACAGGTGTATTAGTAGGGCAAAATCTTCCATAGAAAACTTCTTTATGATCTCTTTTGCATAATTTTCTTATTAGATAAAAATAAGTTATGATACTAAACCTTCCTGCAGATAAAAAATTAGAAGGAAATTGCACTGTACTTTGAGAAACTTACTTGCTCGCACTCCTTAAGTTTCTTTTGTGCTCCATCAAAGCCATAATTTACATACAAGAATTCCAGAAATTCTGTTAGTGGGTCCTCATAACAATGCTGCTCCTGTTGGCCAACTCTTTGAGCATATTTCTTCTTCTTTTGTTAACAATGACAGCAGTTGCAACATAGTGAAGAAGGTGATGTGCATTTGTTTGAATAGCATTCAAGTACCTGGACAAAAGAATGAATGGTTTCAAGAGATAACTCAATGGCTCACACTTGCAGATTATTAATGATAAATTATGGCTCGTCTTAGACAACAGAACAACAATTTTTAGGCAAAATCATATTGTACATTTGCAGAATGTTGTCTTATATGTATAACAGATGTAGTAATTATGCCTAAAAACAATAAATTGTTCATAACTGCCAGCTGCAGCAGTTTATCAGTCAGTCCATTTTGGAACCGACTGGGTTCAGTTGAAGTCCTGCTTTTATGTCAGGTACTTAACAGGTTCAAGCTGTTCAATGAGCCAATATATTTGTCTCAGGTCTGGCCAACTGATTATATATTTATTGTGCATATAAGTTTTTATAGTAGTGTTCAGGAGATGGATCTGCAATACTAGCCACAACAATCAGCCAGTTATATACCAGATACCTACAGATAAGGATTTGGCTACTCCATTTTAATTGATGATGAAATTTCAGACATGTTACAAATTCTGCAGCTTACACCGCCTAGATCAAAATGAATAAACGCGAGTTTTGATGTCAAATGTATACAAAAAATAGTGACTTTTAGAACAAAATTTAATTATATTATCTCTGGAGGAGTCAACATAGGCTATTCAGGCAAAAAGATAATATGATAGAAAGGCGTCCATGCAATTACTCATTCGTGCAATACACCACAATGCACAAGGGTACAGTATTTTGAAGTCAATATTGATATATCTATTTTGGGTAGTACCAACAAACAATTACAGTGACAAATTTTTTAGCAATATATAAGGGGACAACTAATCTATAGAAAGGAAAATTATTTGAGTAATGACTTAGATCACCACCAATGAGGAGTAAAATTGAAAGAGCTACAAGATTTCTTTTTTTTTCTTTTTACAAACTGTTGTGAAACATAGAGAGCAGAAAAACAGATGTTCTTGAATCCATTAGATGGCAAACCTGTCTTAAAAAAATAGATCGATGATTCCATTTCTTCCACTTTCATGGTTAAAGAAGATAAAGAGGCTCCAATTGATCAACCATTTTCTGTTCTGCAGCTGATTCAAAGGAGAACCAAAGTTCTGCTCGCATGACAAACAAAAAGAATATGATACATTAGCAACGCTATTAAGGTAAGGTTAAGCTTGATGCATTTTATGAAATAAAGCACCTTTGAATCAATTATCTCTTTAAGCCGGTTGAGCTACTCAAGTGCTATATCCCAATTCTGCATTAAAATCTCTCCAGCAAGCTTTCCCCACAGTGCACTCAGGCTTCTCTCGCTGTTAGTGCACAGGGCACGATACTGATACAAGTAATCTGCAGCACCAGAATAGTTACCACACTCAAACTGGAACTTTGCGTACTGATAAAAAGCCTCAATGCCCCAATCTGCTCGATAAGCAACATCACATTGTTTTACACAGAAAAAGAGAACAATGAACTGCAAATTCGCATGCAACAAAGTCACTGATCGACGTACTAATGAAAACCAAAGAACACACCTGAAAGCGGTCATGGAGCATCTGGATGTAGTACACAAGGTGCTCTACTAACAGAAGACGTGCCCCAAGGTCTACTTCCGTCCCTCCTTCCTTATATCTTAGATTCCTCTTCTTTATATTCTCCACAACCTATTTGTGTTCTCGCAGAGATGGTGGATAGGAGGGTGGAGGAACTCGAGAAGGCGGCCCCACTCATCTCGTTCCTTCAGAACGCCACCTTAGTTCCTTCGTCGCCATCTCGTTCCTTCAGAATGCCACTCGACTCGTCGCCAGGTTGAAATCCTTGGAGGAGTCGGCGGCCCCACTCATCTCGTTCCTTCAGAACGCCACCTTAGTCCAGGATTTAAGGCCCGTAGTCGACCATGTTGGTCCAGGAGAGGAGCTGGATCTTGGCCTTGAGGATCTCGTCGTCGGCGTAGAGTTCCCTCTCCTGCAGGAACTCGAGAAGAGGGAAGACAAGGTGGCGGTCGAGGTGGGGCGCGATACGGGATGTGAGGTCGTAGTCCGCCATGGCCAAGGGTTCGTTCCCTAGGGTTTGCTCCTTCGAGCGGCCACCGGAGACGAGACGGCGAAGACCGCGAGGTATGTTGTCATATAGGTGGGGCAAGACTGATCGATCCCCTACTCCGAAAGTAACGAATTCCGTTACAGATGATCTGGTTCGGCTAGACCAGCTTTAGTTGAATGGGTCGACGTGGTTCACAGTATCGGGTTGGATCAATGTGGCCCCGTGGGGGTGCATTTAGGTCAGACTTGCGGATAGAAATAACGCCGAAAGAAACCAACTCGGTCACAGATGATCTGGTTCGGCCAGACCAGCTTTGCTCGATTGGGTCAATGTGGTCCACAAATTTGGGTTGGATCCATGTGGCCCCTCGCGTGTGCATTTGGATCGTTCTAAGGGCCGTCAACGAGCCAAGATTGGGCAAAGAGGTTCAGTCAAATCTTGTTTTCTGTTTACTTTCGCTTATGCTCTTCAAATGTTCGACGAAATGACAAGACCAGTTGAACTACCAGTATGATCGACTTCAGGGCACATGCATTTGCTTTGTGACCTCATCAACATTGCGATTTACACATCACTACAAGTCACATGGCAATCAGCACAAGCCAACTGCAGTCACCAGACCCTGCATGCTAATAATAAGCACAACAATCCAATATCATTGCTATGAAATGATTCCATGACAACAGCTCAAACTGCAACGAAGACAAGATGCACACCATTTGCAGAACTACAAGAGCATGGCCGTGAGGTGGCCATCCATATTATTTCATGAGGCGACCTGTCGCTGGGCTTATGCAATGAGGAAGGGCAGAACGGCAAGGACTCGTAGGTGAAACATGCTGATCCCGGCGACATGGTATCCTTCTCCTTAAACTTCTCTGTCATCCCCTGCGTTGTGAGCAACTCAGTTTGGGATCACAGAAGACAATACAACGTAAAGAGAATGCTTCTTCTTGTTTCCTTTTAAAGAAATGATGGGGTTCATTACCTTGACTGTGAGGCAGCACCTACATCAGATTCAGAAAACAAATCTCAGAGAAATATACCATATGTGTCGTTCTGAGCTTGATGAAGTCTTACTCGATGAAGTTATCGTATTCGATGGCTCTGGTTTTGCCTCCGGATTTATCGGACTTGGACACGAGCAATTCCAAGACCAGCGGAGAAACACAGAATCCAAGGCCCGGTAGAGCTTCACGAAGCTCTGAGGAATCGATCTTTTCATTCCTATCACGATCAAATCTCTCAAAGATAGCCTGAAATCATGATGTATGCATATAGATTATTAATAAGAATTAGGGTGGAGATGAGCGAAGTATGTACTGTACCCTCTAGTTTTGAAGGCTGTAGAACACTGAGCTGAACTTCTTCGGCCCTGCAACATGGCATTCGGACAAGAACATGAGTGCAAACTCTGTGCTTGACGCAGCATGTTTAGGTGGACGAAGAAGCACTGAGAACTCACCGATCTTGCGGAGGTTGGAGGAGGTGGACGGTCCTCAAGCTGAAGGACTGGTTAGGACGACAGCGTCTGCTGCAGCTCCTTGTCGTCGATGAATCCGATGCCGTCGCGGTCCGCCGCCTGGACGCACGCCACCAGGCTCGGGTCCGTTGCGGGAGCAAAACAAGCACGGCAGTAGCGCCGCGAACGGGCTCACGTACCCGCCCGGTGGAGGCGGAGGGGCGTAGCAGCCGGCTGTCCAGCATTCCCGCCGTACGCCTTCCCCTCCTTGAGAGGCTTTCAAGCCGGCAAGGGCGTAAGTCGCCGACGGCGAGTAGGATGAGGCTGTGCTGTAGGGAGGCTTTCGGCCGTAGGGGTAAGGGTAGCCCGTAGGAAGGCCCGCCATCGAGATCGATCCAGGGAGAGCTCGAGGAGGACGGAAGACTCACTGCTCGCTTTGAACAGGCAAATAAAGATGTTACTGTGTCAACGGTTGACCAATTAGAGAAGTCGGGGACGAGGAACGGGGTGGACGGGCGGAGTGGACTCGCGGCAGCGGTCAAATCGTAATCACTAGTTTGCCCTCGTGAGGGCATTTCGGGGAAATAGGTTTAAAACGCCTTTCTTAAACTGAGCGCAGCGTCACGGGAGAAGCCAACGGGGCGGCACGTGGTCGCATGACGAAGCTTAAAAGACAAGATTGCCCGTTGACCGAGTAGTCAAGATCAAGAGACGCTACGCTTTCACGTCAACTGTTACGTTGCTGTGCAGAGGTGGCAACCTAGCACTGTTATTTACCTATTTCTTCAAGTAAATGTGTTATATATATATATATATATATATATATATATATATATATATATATATATATATATGAACATTAACTGAACTAAATGGACATATAACAAATAATTTAGAAACTAAGTCAAATTTATCAATGAACGATATATATAGATAAAAGAATCTTAAAGCTAAAATGTAGAAGAAAATTATGATTGAATTCCCAAAACTTTAACAATTGACGAGTAAAATCCAAAAAATATTAGCTAGTTGCTTTTGTTGCAGAGCCCAAGCCCACCTCAAAAGAAAGGATGGAACGAGTTTTGGATGGATTAGTAATGTATGATTACCATGAAAGCTTAGTTAATCTGAACTCCTATGCATAGTATATTGATGGCCACCGAAAAATATGGAATAAATAAATAAATATGATCTGATATCTAATATGTGTTTTAGTTAGAAAATGTAAAGCGGATTGAATTTTTTTCTTTAACAAAGGTTAAGTGTAAAAACAGGTTTGTTCCGAAAACCTTCTTTAAAATAGATGTTTGATATTTGAGTTTGGTTTGATTTATCGCATGAGATTTCAAATCTCATCCTGTGGATCTAATACAGATAATATTTGAGATGTTAAAGATACTCAATGAGATCATGGATCCTTAACCTTTGATTTATAGAATATTTATATATGAAGGGCTCGAACATAATAAATGTTGAAACTCGTAAAAAATTATAGCTATTAAGGAAATACTGCTCCTAGAATTCTTGATTGATGATTTGAGTTGGTGACATCAGCTAATTTCAAGGGATAACATTTGTTAAAACACTTGCATTTAATTAGCAATTAAATAGAAGTCAATGATAATAAAATATTTAACAGAAGAAAAAGAAAGATGTCATTGGAGCTCATCAAAATTTAGATTTAGTCCGAAGCAACCTTTAAAATCAAATCCATCAATTTTGATCATGTTTAACACGATAAATAGATTTTACAAGAACTATTATGAATAAGTATTGTCACGCGATATATCTTCTATCGGGAAAGTCAATGATATTAGGTAAATTGAATTAAATAATTTATTTTATAATTATATAGATTTCAATATAAATATTTTAAATTAAGGATCGAGATATTAAATAGATCTAAATATAAGAATTTCAATATATTTTTTTTTTAAGTGTAAGGAAAAACGATCTAACTACATAGAATAATTTATAATTTATCTGCTTAAAATATTATGATAAATTATCAATATCCTTATCAGCTAAGTTAACAGACACGTTAGATCATAACTCTTATTATTTGGGAGGATTTAGGAAGAATATTTGAGTTCATATGTAAGTATAATACTATTGGTGGAAAATACCTCTCATTCAGTAGCTTATACAATTATTAACTTTTATAATCTTAATATAATTTGGAATTCTCTAAATCGTGCGGCACCCAAACAACACCTACCCACAAGAGTTACCAATATTACCACATCGTGCGAAACCATAAAACATCATCGCCAGAGCAACTCGCCCACCGTTGGATCATCGAGACGGGCGAACGTTTCAGTGAATCCAATCCCTTCGTTGCAGGTCTTCAACCCTCCCAGTCCACCATGTTTGCCGAGCATCTTTTTCTCCGACGACCTCCGTCTCGGTCTCTCTTCCCTGCTGTCTCCCTTTTCTCCTCCCAGTAGACCAAAACTGCTTCCTTTTTGGGGCGCCTTTAACCTTTAGCTAGCTCGTGTTTGCCACGAGCTCCCTTCAACTATTAACATACTCCGGCGAAGCATCACAATCACCATCCCACCCTCCACTATTTTCTCCATTGCCGAACTCGCGTGGGGCTCAGTCGTAATTTCATGCCTTCCTCCGATTGTCGTCAATTAAACCCATCGACACAGACAACACCAGTTAGATTTTGTTTTCTTCTCAAAGAAATGTTATTTGGATTAGAGGAAGAAGTCAAAATAGAAGGCCGTGGATTCACGTTGGATCGTAGATCCTATAAAAGCTTGCATTTTTATTGCAATCAGTCGACTTGGGGATGAGAAAGAGGCCACCACGGAAGGAAGCAGTGAAAGGGAATCGTGGCGTCGATTGCTTTTCGTTTTCTACTCCCATCAAATCGAAACCTCAAACCACTTTGTTTCTCGCCCTTTCTTTACCAGATTCTCTGCGCCACCCCTCTCCCAACTCCCCCCCCCCCCCCGCCCCCGAAACAAAAGAACTCAAGGATAGAGTGGAAAAGCTGCGCCTGCTTGCGCCTGCTTGGAGGTCGTCTCCCTTCGCCTGATATCGGCTCCCGATCCCCAAGCCCCGACCGGGCCTTTGGATTTCTGCGCCACGGTCGGATTTTGTCGCTTTTCCTCGGCTCCTTGGGTCGGTACTACAATCTCGCATCAAAGGTGCCGTCTTTCCGTTCGTGTTTCTGGAATGGGGATCGTCGTCTTCTTGATTTAGGGTTCTGTGCGATCTTTGTTGTTCGCTCGATTTCTGCGCCTGTTCTTCTTGGATTCATGTAGACGGGCCTGAGTAAATCATCTCAGTCGGATCCGATTGCAGCAGCGGTGTTTCCCTGATTCATATATAGGATTGGAGTGTTGCCGGGGAATTGTCTGGTTGCAGCAAGCATGGATGACGGGGAAGTGGACCTCTCGAGCCACTTGCTCCTGCCGAACCCGGAAATGACCCAGAGCTTCGACGAGTTCTTGCGAAGGACCACCACATGCACCCACACCCACACATGCAACCCCCCGGGCCCGGCCGCCGCCGCGCACACCCACACATGCTACCACACCCACACCCAGGTGTTCGCGACGGGCGAGGAGGAGGGGCCGGGCGAAGAGGAGCCGAACAAGTCCCGCCGCAGGCCGCTGGGGAACAGGGAGGCGGTGCGCAAGTACCGAGAGAAGAAGAAGGCCCACGCCGCCTTCTTGGAGGAGGAAGTCAAGAAGCTGCGCCTCCTGAATCAGCAACTCCTGCGACGGCTGCAGGGGCAGGCGGCGCTGGAGGCGGAGGTGGTCAGGCTGCGAGACCTGCTGGCGGATCTCAGAGGGAAGATCGACGCGGAAGTGCGCGGCGGGTTCCCCCTCCTCAAGAAGTGCAGCCCTGCTGGTGTACACTGCGACAACAATGGCCAGTGCGTGGAGGTGATCGACTGGGAAGGAAGCTGTGTGCCGGTGGTGGTGGACTGCCAGATTGATCCAAGTGGGGATGACCGAGCAGAACTCGGAGATCGTTGAAGCCGTGTCAATTCAACAAACAGCTGGGAGCATCTGAAACATGAATCAAAAGGTTTGATCTCTGTCTCCGTCCTAGCCATGTTCCTGAATCCGAAACCTGAATCAGACAGCTTGTAGGCGGAAATCACATACATATTGTAAGAAAAATGTTGTATTATATGATGACGGAGTAGCATCTATCAGGCCAATTCAGTGGAAATCTTATATGTACAGAATAAGTAATCTTCTTGCTTAGAAGAGAGAGAGAGAGAGAGACATAAAGAAAGAGTGATATCCACATTTGTTTTTTGCTGCTGTAATGGAGTGGTTGAATCGATGCCTCTCCCTCTATAGAGTGGTGGTGATGAAGTGTTGCTGAGTGTCCAAAGAGGTGAAGGCATAAATTACGTGTAGCGACTCCCTTTCTCTACAGCAATGTTGTAATATGGTGTTGCATAATTGCTTGATTAGAGAGAGAGAGAGAGAGAGAGAGAGAGAGAGAGAGAGTTGGATTTACTGCTTTCGCTTGTGCAGCAATTCAAAATGACTCCAATTTACTGACCTGTTGTTGATGTTTCATAATCTCCTTATGCCGAAAACAAAAAAAGAAATCATAAAAGGGCAGTCACTAACGTTATGAGTAGTTAGGCAGTCAGTCAATAATAGATTTATTACTATGGTCGGGCAAATCTGCATATCCTATACGGAGTTGTTTGCACCACCACCAAGACGAGGGACTGTTGTAATCAGCATTGTTTCCATGAACCAAAGGAAGAATCTTAATGATTAGATAAACATCATTACATGTGATAGCTCCTTTTTGTTGTACTCTTCTTGCCAGAGACAAAGTACAGTAATGGAGAACAGAAAGAATAATAGAATAATAGAATAATTCTCGGTTTTCAACAAATCTATTCTCTCGGACTCAATAATAATGATTGCACGGACAAAATTTTAACATCGCAAGTACTAATTTCTTTTCTTTCTTTCTTTCTTTCTTTCTTTCTTTCATATGCATACATATGAATACTAATTATATTTAGGTATTACATATTCTATACATTTATTTAACTTAAATGTATTTATTAATAGTAATTATATTTAGAAGTGGTTATATAATATAATATAATATATATATATATAAGTTAAATAAATGTATAGAATATGTAATGCCTAAAATATGTCTAATATATACATTTTTTATATCATAAATGCTTCTAAAAGGTATTAATATAAAATTAGAGTTTTCATTAACGTTTTACTGACTATACCTAACATGAAGCACCCATCATGACATACATGCAAGATTTTAGTGTTTGGACTGGTGGAAGCTTAAATTATATATGTACACAATGGACGTGGATCTGATTATAGATTACTCAGAAGCACTTTTTTTCTGGATTTAAAACGAGAAACATAATTCAACTAGTCTTGTTTATTAATGTGAAGCATTGGACACGTAAGTAAGGTTTCATAAACCAATAATACATAGAGTCAACTTCTGGTGATGCAAGATTGATTTGGACAGTAGAAAGCTGCTGCTTCATAAAATAGAGTTGCAGCAGCAGATAGTAATGGAAGATTCATTGCTCCAATAATATTTATTTATTTATTTATTTTTTATGATCGGTATCACTGAAGACCAACAATTGTTCTTGGTGTTGTTGATTTAATTCATCCCACAAACATCTCTTTAGGTCCAGCATGGATCATCGTCATCATCATCATCAAATCGCTTGATTTCAACTTAATTTCACGCAAAATTCAGCTATAATTGTTCTTGGTGTTGTTGATGATAGTTCGGTCACAAGTCAACTCTTTCTATCAAATTTACTTTATGCCTATTATTATGTGATGAATCGGTTTAGTATTATTATCTTAGATGTTCATCAGTGGGTTTTTTTTTTGTTACAATCAATCACACATTCCTTCCTTTTTCATTCAGATAAGTGTAGTATTTCTCATGACCAAACAATAATCTGTATAACCCATTACTATCAAATAACATTCTTTTCCCTAAATCTTCTTCTTAGAAAAACAAAAAAAAAACAATAATCTTCTTTCTTCATGAAACATTTCATGTGTAATCAATCAATGGGGGATGATGATCATCATCGTTCTCGAGTCTTTCTACCAGAAAACTCCCTCACCTGCAAACGATGAAGTAAACTAATTAGACAAATCTTTCCTTCTTTACGATATGAATTCTGCCATTCGTTTCATCTATATATTATGTATTTACCTTTCTACAATCCTAGTAATATGTAATAGATGATTGTGATGGGAAAGGATGCAAATGTGCCAACGATGACCCTGCAATACGATCAAAGACTAATTAGGTGATGATCATGTATGTAATCTATCAAATATACAATATCACGAAGTTAGTAAGTTAAAAAAGGGTCCATACCCTGTGCTCATGATCTCCGGATGCACATTATATTCTTTTGCATAAACAAACGATATTACAGCCAGAGGAAGAGCAGCCTGCGATGTTGAATCCAACACACCAAGTTAGACTAGACGAGAGACTCATTTAAGTATCCCACTAAGAATCCAAGCATTAAACTAATAACTTAGTCCTCCCTCTCTTTTTCTTGTAGGATTGACTGACTACATGTAGGTCAAAAGAAAGAAATAGCTGATCATCCCCCCTATTGGCATAA
Organism: Musa acuminata AAA Group; assembly: GCF_036884655.1. NCBI lineage: Eukaryota > Viridiplantae > Streptophyta > Magnoliopsida > Zingiberales > Musaceae > Musa > Musa acuminata. The sequence goes on along the minus strand of NC_088330.1, from coordinate 546,819 downwards.
CCATTAAATCCAAGAAACAAAAAAAAAAAGAGGGAAACAACTTGTAAAATTCTTTTTTCTAAATTTTCTCAAAGGTAAATTATATATAAATATCATCATACTAAGTATAAATTTATGGAATAAGGTTTGGAACACCTCAACTTAATCTTCAGTAAAAGGAAAATAGAACTGCTTATAGAACAACATCACTGACCTGGACAATCCCTACATGTAAGAGATCACCATGCAGCCCTACGGCGAGCGATGAAGCGGCCATGACAGCAGGTCCTACCAGGAACCTCATCGCCATGGCTAAGCTCGCAACAGAATAGCCACATGAAATGAACCGGCTTTGTTGTGCCATGAAAGTACCTGCAGGTAGGTATACGTGGGTGGATTCATCATTCTTTTATAGGTTGATGACGGTCTTCCGTAAGCATTATTGCTTATGCTAGTGAATGCTTACCTACGCTGAACGTGGCCAACCCCGTTGCCGAGACAGAGATGATCGCCACTGAGTCGTCGATGATGGTTGGCAGCTTGATGCCTTCCCTGCCATATGTTGCAGAAGACGTAGTAAGAGTTACCGCTAATATATGGAGGAGACGAAAGCAGCAAGTGTTTGTTTCGAGACCTGTATGCGATGAAAGACCACACGAGGCCGAGCATGCTTGCGTGTATGCTCGGAATCTTTAGGATCTTCTTCGCGGCCATCAGTAGAATTAGCTTCGCCGATGGCGCAGCCATCGCTGCTTCTGCTTCTGCTGGAGGTAGCGGCATTGCCGCTTCAGTGTTCGTGTCTGCATCGCGATCTCCCTCGGTGACCGGCACGACTGCGGACGCGTTGATCTGCTGGTCGCCATCGAGGACGGTCAGGACGACGGCGGCGGGGGCGGCGGCCTGCTGCTGCTTGGCGACCAGGGCGCGCTGCGCGGCCATGTACTCGAACAGGAACACGACGAGGACGTACCAGAAGGCGAACTGGAGGACGACGATCTGGACCATGAGGGTTCCGGACATGGAGCCGTACATGCCGCGGAGGATGGGCACGCCCATGATGATGGTGTTGGGCAGGGTGGCGAGGGAGAAGAGGGTGACGACCCAGGCGAGCGAGCCCCGGGCGCTGAGGCGCGCCCACAGGGCGAGCGCCGCGAGGATGGCCGCCTTCTGGATGGTGTCGGCGGCGATGAAGCGCAGGTTCATGGCGTAGGGGTCGTTGGAGGAGATCATGCGGAAGATGAGCAGCGGCATGGCGAAGAGGGCGACGAAGTGGTTGATTCCCGCGCACTGCTCCGGCGTGAATGCTCGGAACCGGACGGACGCGTAGCCGAGGCCCATGGCCACGTACAGCGGCGCCATGGCCTCAACCACATGGTACAGACTCGACTTGGAGATCATCTTCTTCCTCTCTCCAAAACCCAAACCTTTCTTGTGACTGCATGCATGGCGTTCTCGTTCATATATATAGGGCACTCGTTGGGTCAACAGGAGGAGGAGGAATCCCACCATTGATCACCCCCTGATTTGGACGCCATGCGAAACCACCAGCACTTCCGTAGTGGGGAAACCAAAGAAAACGACATCACTCCTCTCTTTGTTGACTCCCATTTTCCACGAAGTGTAGCTTTTGATTAGAGACTTTACAGCCATGCGTGAGACCAAATTCCAATCGCAAATGTGTTGGTCGTGCACTGGTTGGGGTAGGAGGCTTCGTTAAGACAGCAGACCTCAAATTTTGACTGCGAGCGGCATTAACTCAAAGTTGGGGTGGTGGAGTTCTCGTGGTCATGAACGGCACGGGACGTACATGGAATGGATGTTTCATGCATGCTTCCACAGAATCCACCATGTAACTCGAGTTTGGATCGTGGTTTCCGTAGGGCCACTGACAGCCAAGAATGGTTTGCGGCTTCTAGATTTGCGTGTAGTATGAGCACCGAGATGTGGTTGCCACCGAGAATCCATAGGTGAGATGGTTGGCATTACAAAGGCTAAGGAGAGTTGATTCATCTTCTTCTATAATGATCATGCATCCATCATCCATGTGATATGTGATATAGATTGTGATGAGTCCCTGTGTTTGGTGATGTAATCTGGTGGTGATAAGGATTGTTTATTAGGCAGTGGTGGGATCGTAGGCAACTTCTGATGAGACAATGGTATTAACAAAGGTGGCTGGGAAAGTTTTCAGTCGATGCCATTTCTGTTTGGAATACAAACACGTAGAGATGATGTCTAAATCCAGTGACTACAGGGATGATGCATCCACACCAACACCCACTGTTTTCTCAGTTTAAATGGCTCATCATTTTTATTTTTCTTCACAAAATTAATATATATATATAGTCCATGTTGATAGAAATGAAATAGAAAGAAAAAGATTGTATTGTTTAAAACAATACACAATACTCCATATTTATACGAAGCGAGAATTTTTCTCAACAGAAAAGGATTTTCCTTAACAGAATTATAATATCTTATCATGTAATTAGAGAGATCTTGACTATTGTTGAGGTTGTTATCATGAGAGATCTTGACTGTTTATTGCGGTTGTTATCACGAAAGATGTTATTGCTATCACATGTAAAGATATGTAAATTCACATGATCAAGAGTCCTCAATCTATGGCAAGAGAGCTTTCTCCTCTTTATTCACTTGGATATCCTCTATAATACCCATTATACCCATCATGGAGGCTCTCTTTTTTTCTTATAAAAGGAAAACCCTCCCATTGCAATGGGATGAATATATGAAAAAGGATAAATAGGAAAAACTTTAATATGAATATCTCTATTTTTCTTTATTTTAAACTTTTTAAACTTACATTATAATGCAATGTCCCTCTGACATTAGCATCATAAAGGATTTATCAATCAATCTCCAACACTCCTTTGTTTGTTTTATAGATAAATCTCCGATCAAAGACAAGAGAGATACAATATGATCTAATTTGAATCCTTCGAATGTTGAATAGAGTGCAAAGCGATATCATAAAGTGTTAGGTTTAGTTAGTTTTATCCATAGCCACATGAATAAATAACATATACCAACTTTAACATCGATCACACTTATAATATAATAAATCATTTTAAATCTTAATATCACAATCTATGATACGCTTATGTGATAAACGATACTTTCATGAGTTTGTCTTGATATCGTGTTAATGAGATTATTTTCACATAAATCATATATAAAAACATTTTTTTTAAAAAAATTAAACACTTTCCCATCATAAATTGAAAATCATAAGAAAATTTCATTTCATCCGAATATATAGTTAGAAAACAAAATTGAATAGAATGGATTCTGTTCAATAATAATGATTGTAAGTAGATTAGAGGTTTTAACTTTTAAGAAGATACCAAGTCCGAACAAAATACTTCCCTATAATAAATATTTATAGTTGTTGAAGAATTATAATAGTGGAAGTACCAAAATTTCCAACAAGCTGACAAGTTTGTGATCTCCAAAACATAATGTTTGGTATTGTAAACATGCCATGTTTCTCACAATTTATCCCAATGCCATGCCATTCACGATTGATCGTTTAAAGCAATCAACTTCAGTCCTTTGTTACTTACAGAAATGTTTCCAATCACCAAAAACTCAACCTTACTTCTTGATTTTGCAAAGTCATTATGATGTGCCTCTTAAATCATCCCCTACTTTTGATCTAAGCTGTCGTCACATCACACAAGACGATGCATGGTTCACATGGCAATGTAACAACAAGTACAACAATGGATTTTGAATCACAAAATGTAGGAATTGACAAAACAGAGCAACAGATTTCATAGCACACTATGAATTTCCAAGGAGCAATTAATTTTAAACTGAAAAGTTGATACATCAAAATAAGATTTTTCGTTCTAAATTGAAATGTTCAAACATCACACACGATTTCTGAAATCCCCCCAGCCAAACACTGTTTAAAGTGGGCGCCGTCAATCCAAGAGCACATCATAAATGCTTTAGGAGACCCGAAACTTAAGTGGACTCACTCTGTGGTGGCTTGAGTCACCCCATGCTTCACCAGCAACTTCTCCAGTAACTCTGGCTTGCAGACCTCATACTTCACATCCCCAGAAGGCTCAAGAAAAATCTCGGCCAGTTCAAGCTTCTCGGATGTAAGGCTTGTGCTGTCCATGGTCTTGCTCAGCACCTTTAGAGCCAGTTGCACTGCTTCGTCCCTTGTGATATCATCCTTGTAGTCTTGCTTCAGCATCGATTGTGCTGCCTGGTGGTTGGCACCAATTGCCGCTGCCTTCCAACCGCTGTAATTACCACTAGGATCACTCATGTACAGCTGGAATCCGTAGTTTTTGTCCCATCCTGCAAAAAGGAAGGAGACCCCAAAAGGACGGAGACCACCGAACTGGGTGTAGCCCTGTTTAGTGTCACAGAGCGATTGAACCAGCTGCTCGATAGGCATAGGTTCCTGGTAGGCGAAGGTGTAGCGCTGGGCCTGGACCCGGGCAGTGTTGATCAGGATGTTTGCATCAGACATGATGCCAGCAACAGCGCAGGCGAGGTGGTCATCGATCTTGTACATCTTTTCAGTTGACCGAGATGTCTGGAGGAGTTTGGAGGTGACCTTCTTCTCACCAACTAGGATAACACCATCACGTGCTAGGATGCCAATGGCTGCCCCAGCATTGCCAATGGCCTCCATGGCATACTCCACTTGGTAGAGGCGACCTTCAGGAGAGAAAATTGTTGTCCGGCTATCGTAGCGGCGAGACATCCTTGAGAATTACTAACACAAGATAAGCAAATTGATCACTTTGATTTATGCAAACGAGCATAGGTTTATAACTACTCCATGACACAGATTATGCACAAACTGAATCAGGCAAAGGGATAGAATGACAGTATAACAAGGAGACCCTTCATTATGCATAAGAAGAAAATAATACATATAATTAGGGAATTTATGCTTGTCCTCCAAATGTTCATAAAAAAATTTCAGACTAAAGAAATAACAATGGGAATTGAAGCACAAAATGAAATCTTGTCTATCACCTTTTGCAAATATATGAAAGGATCAGGATCTGCAGATGTGTTAGAAGACTAGCACAATGGTGATTACCAACATATACTACTAACAGCCAAATCACCTATACATGTTTCAGGAATTCAGAGAATTGGAATAACCAAAAAAGAAAATTTTGAATCAGAACACTACTATATAAGAATTTAAGCTTATAGACAAATGGTTATCAAGCATTTGCAATGAAACAAATCCAAGAAGGAAATTTAAGATGTTTGGAAGACAAACATAGTTGTAAAGTTCAAGGAGCAAGCCGGATCCAAAGATTATGGCCAAATGAAGTAAATAAACTATGCATGAATGACAAATATTCTTGTAATCCTGGGATATCACTCAGTAAATGTTTGACAAGTAGAATTTACATATGCATATAACTTATATGAATTTTGTTTGACAACATGGACTGAACTGTACAAGCCCAATAAAACGGTGATTCCTTTCATTATTCTAATGAGTCCCTCTTCTTTATAAGATCCACAACTTCTATCCTCCTCCTACCATCTATAAAAATGAAGCCTCTTCTCTTTTCTAGAATACTTGGATCATATCAGAGCACATCTTGTTCCTCGAGCCATTTTCATCTTTGATATTTCTCATCTTTAACAATTATTTTAGCAAGAGATTTGATAAGAGGATGGACACAGTAACAAAGAGAGGACTACAAAAGGAAAGAGGGATTAACAGCCAAACTGAATCACCAAATAACTATGAGGCAGAACTAAGATAAGCTAAGCTCTTATGGCCTAAGAAAACGCATACTTATTAGTTACATCAATCTATACCAACTTAAATCTAACTCTAAGCAAAACTAAACCTGAACCTGAATGGACCCACAAAATTAATATAAAAAAAACTCCAAATATACATGAAACACTGGAACCTAAACCTTATACTAACAAAATCTAATTTAAACCTCTAACTCAACCTGGATCTCATTAGCTGTTCAGTGTGAAAATAAACTCAAATGTTCACATACCACCTTATCGACCATATCTCCACTGGTCATACCCCACTCATCAGATTGAGGATCATCACCTTAAACTTGACCCGCAATATATGAGATTACTTGCATAGGCCTAACGGAAGTTACCTTAATACTGTTTTCATTGCCCAATTAACCTCAGCCTAATCGCTTGCAACCAACAAGCCCAGTTACATACCGATGATACTTAAGTCTAAGCTACTAGAAAGAGACAATCAGAGTGACATATAGGAATCTACAATTTTGGGTAATCCATTTCTACTCTCTTTCTTTCTATATTTTCTCTCTTTTCGGCGCTGGAGTGCTTGATGGGTGATTAGGGTATTATAATCCATACCATTAATCTGCCATATACTGTTGCATAGGAAATAAAAAATATTAAGAAATTTATTTGCAGTTGAAAGCAAAAGGATGTTGATTAGCTTTCGAGAAAATTATATTTAACTCTCCTTCATTCAGCAGATATAATGCACATACCAATATCAAATTATAAGACGCCATGCTAAGGATAATTACAGCACAAAATCAGTTTCCGGATAAAAATGGATAAAGATGGAGAGGAACATAAATGTAATTTTCAAGAGAGACAGTGTACTCGTGAAGCAAGTTGTGTGTGGGTGTGAGCATGCATTTGTTGGCAATCATATGTACTTGTTGGACGTCTCCTACTACTAGATTTCAATTTCTTTAGTCTCCTACAAAGGCATCATTAACAAGCCAAAAAGAATGTAGATTTCGTACAACGGACGCTAAAAACCACTAAAATGTATTTATACACTGCACAATGTAGATTTAAAGAAACAAAAGTTTATTCCAGAACCGAATGATCTTAACGATGCCAATCCAAAAACTAAAATCAAAGATATTGTGAGTCTTACAACATAAGACAATCAGAATCGCAAAGTTTGAACAGAGTCATCAAGTTACCAAGAAACGAGAGAATCTAAACTCAACAAACCCTAAACCACGGACAGACTGAAGGGGATGATCGTACTCCAAACAAAGCCCTTACTGACAAAAGATAAGAGGAGAACGATCCATCATAATAGGTTGGAGAAACGATTGATACAATACCTCGATTGCACCAAAGACAACTCTTTCGAGGAGGAGAGACGGAGAACGAATCGGGGAAGTGGGGGAGAAAAGGCAAACCTGCTTCGACTCCAAGAAAGGGCTCGGCTCGCGAGTAGGGATTTGATGCGGTCTGATACACCGCGATCACGCGTAGGAACCACCCGATAGTTTTATGGATCCGAAACAAGGATCCAATCATGACATTTCGGATCAACTTCGGATCTAAAACAATTAATAAACCCGATCCCAAGTTAGCCCTTAGATTGAATTCTCTTGAGCTACATGTATTTGTCTCTATAGTTGATGAATTATTTTGCTTTCGAATCAACTATATAAATTTACAAGGCAATTTTATTGAAAAAAGTCTTCCTTTTTTGTTTTTTCTTATAAGGTATTTTTTTTTCGTTTTTCTTAAAAAAATATTTATATTTTTTTTATAATTTCACAAACATCCTTTGGAGCATAAGTGAACGTGGTATTAATAGCAAGTGATGGGTGGCATTGGAAGCAAGGGGATAGAGGCGATGTTAGTAGTAGGTAAGGAAAGGAGGGCAACGTTGCATAAAAGAGATAGGACATCACTGTGGGATCAAGAGGTAGAGGAGGCGAAAGCGACGAGCAAAGCCTCACGTGAGAGTCATGAGCAAGGTGACGGATGCAACAAGTGAGGAAGGACAAGTGGGTCTGGAGTAAGGCGTGAAGGCGACAAGAAAGCCTCATAGTGGGAGCAAGGGGTGGAGGCGACGACGAAGAAGAGAAGACGATTTTGTACATAGGCAATGGGTCTCGTGTTGGGATAGAGACGATGGGACCTTACGATAGAACAAAGGCACTGAATGAGAAAGGATAAAAATATTTATATGATTATAAAAAATAAAGGTACTATATGAAAAAAAATAAAAACAATAGACACATTTTAGGAACAAACAAAAAAAATCAAGAAAGTCACCCAATTTACTAAGCATCCATGATTATATTAGGGTTTCATCTAATAATAGTAGATTAAAAAAAATGGTCTCAATGGAGTTTGTTATTCGAAATATAAGAGAGCTTTTCTCGTAGCAAAATTATAAAGAATGAGCCTAACTCGATCTTGGGTCACATGCATAAGGGTCTAAAAATAATTGATAAGATGGCTATGGTGTTTGTCGAGAAGCCAACATGCAAAAATCAAACTCGATCCCTCTTATGCTCGTGAGGACTGAGATGAAAAGTAGAGTTATAAGTGAATAGTAAATGAACTTGATTAATAATAAATTAATAAACTTTATAACATATTACGTAGAAAAAATTAGGGACGACATCATATGCACAACGGAAGAACATAAAATAAAATTCTTAAATTTCTCAAAATATGTTCATCGTCGTGTGAAGATTGATGCTCAAAAACCTACAAATAATGTGTGAGATAGTTGTATTACCTAGGGAGATCGTATATCCCTGAATTCTTACAAATTTATAGGAGAGGATAAAGGAGGTCAAATGTCCTCCTCTCTAACGGTGATCCACACGGTAGGGGCTGTGAAGATACTCCTCAAATCGCTATCCAAATCTCTACACTTGTTATCGTTTGACCTGAGTCAAGTTAATTTGCTAAACTTAGGCAACCAAGCTCATGTGATAATGTACAATCCAACCCATGTAGCTAGACATAATCCGGCCCATGTGACCACATACGACCCAACACATGTGACCACATACCAGGTAAGAGCCAACTCATGTGATAACGTATGACCCAATGCATGTGACCAAGCATAGTCTAACCCAAGAGGTCAAGTACAATCCAATCCATGTGGTCAAGCATGACCCGACTCATGTATCTAGGCACAACCCAACCCACAAGCCAGCGTAGCCTAGTTTAGTAGTAAGGCTAAGCCAACTTGTGAGTCAGATTAGCTTTGCTAACGAAGCTAGGCTCGCCTAGTTATGCGACTGACATTAGACATATGATCGTCTCTTTATTTAGCTCATTGAACCTCAACCTAACTTGCTACATTGGACAAGCAAGCACATGACCCATCCAAGACTTAGGTGGGTTGATTTTGTTTAAGCTAACACTATCCGACATAGTCCAATTTTCTCTCTTTTTATTGGTTTGAGCTTGTTGATTGATTAAATCGGATAGGTTTGATCGGTTCAAGTCGGTTTAGAGTGACATCATACTAATTAGACTAGGTCAAATCTACTTGACCTAATTGAAATCAATGAAATCCAAATTAGATCGATCTACAAGGATTTGGATTGTACAAGGATTTGGATTGTACAAGGATTTGGAACCATCCAAATTAGATGGTTCCAGATGGGTTCTACAAGGATTTGAGATTGATTTTGTTAAGTTCTAATTGAATTAAGTTTAGTTCAAATTAATTAGACTACTCCGTAGTTGATTGAGAATTATTAAGAGACAAAAATTATTACTGTTTTTTTTTATAATATTAATATGATAATTATTGTATGGTATATATAACTTTTATTTTATTATCATTTTGGTGTTACAAGAAGAGTTCTACCTCATGAGTGTTCAATTGAAGGTGCTTAGTCGTCTACCTATAATACCTTCACCCAAGGCGGCTAACACTTCTATCGTGGCCTAAACTCCTATGTACATCGCTTGATCCTCAATACTTCTATCGTGGCCTAAACTCCTACGTAATATTGGTAGTTATTCAATGACCTTAGCCTCTCCCCTCTAGTCATAACACCAACCCATATGTTAATTTTGTTGGAAGTCTTCTTGAACCTAAATGTTGATAAGGATCACTTACCCATATGTTAATTTTGTTGGAAGTCTTCTTGAACCTAAATGTTGATAAGGATCACTTATTTTGCAATTGGCTTAATCGAAACTCGTTGCTCCCCGCAATAGCCAATCGCACCTCAAACACCCGAGCCCCCTCATACAACTCAGGCATAGATTGTCCCCGAGCTCCCTCTATCGCATCATAAATTTATAAAAATAATATATTATTATTTAATATTCATAATTTACACAATATTTTTTTAGTATATAGTGGTTATATATACTATAACATTTCATTAAGTCAGTTTTGTTTAAGCTAGTTCAAATGTACTAAACCAAATTAGACGATGATTGCATGTGGATTTGAGATTAATTTTGTTAGATCCTAATTGAATTGAGTTTAGTTTAAATTAATCAAACTACTCCAATTACGATTATAGTTGATCGAGAATTATTAAGAGACGAAAATTATTACTAGTTTTTTTTCTTCTATTTTTTGATATTAATGTGATTGTTACCGTATAGTATATATAACTACTATATACTAAAAAAATAGTAAAAAACCTATGATCCCGACTTATCTAAAAATAGTTCAATCCTAAATCACATGCACAAAGTAAAAAACCTAAGGTGACGTTTAAGTTAGGATTAAGATGAAAAATAATTTAGCGTGATAATGATAAATTAAGAAACTTGTACGCTTAGGTGACTGTCGTATCGTTTGAGGTGGGGTTGATACTTACTAGTGTTGGTTGGGTGATCAGAAAAAGCTTCAGATTTAGACTCCTCTGTCACCAGTGACTGGGCTGGCCATCTTGAATAAAGATGCACCCCAACATCCAACATAGGGAGGAACGAAGCACATAAACACAATTTTTAATAGGATTTTTTATCTAAAGCAAACTAGGATGGATCTCTTTTAACTTCTTCATTCACATCTAATGCTGCAAAAAACACACAACACACTACTATAAGCACTCAAATAAATAGGTAGAGTTCTTTCCTTGCTGAGTTTGCACTTCAATCTTTTCAGTTAAATCTAGTAAAAGAAGAGTCTTTTTTTTTTTTTTTTTTGTATCAAACATCATGTAGACCATAAAGATAACAAACATTCCTCTTTTCTATCTTTCTCTCTATCACAGTCCAATGTGAATTTTTATCGTCCAATCAGATTCAAGAAATAATGGATGACCCTTCCTCTCTTAGTTAATTGTATGTCATATAAGCACAACACCATTCCCAAACTACACAATGACAAAAAAATCATGAAACAAGACATGTCCACTAACATGGCATTGCTTCAGAGGAAAGCCAATTTTGAATTAATTCCTCTTTGCTTCCTTCTTCTCTCAATCAAAGGTCAATCCCAATCCCAATCCCAATCCCAATCTTAATCCTTCAAATGTTTAAGAAACCTTTACTCAATGCAAGGTTTCCTCCTATGAATTTGACAAGTCCAATAAGCAGCATCACTAAACTACATTATTAACAAATCATGAAATACGACATATCCGCCAAAATGCCATTACTTCAATTGCTTTCAAATATAACTCTGCACACAAAAAACATTGCTAGATTAATGTACAAAACTCTTTTCAGACTTCCTCTCAATTCTAGGTTGGTGCTTACTTTCATCTGTAACATTTTACAACTCACATGAGACCTGTATATTCTTTACATCAGATTCCAGAAATAATGCATAATCCTCACTCTTATGTTCTTCAGAATTCACATCAGACTCCACAAGTCAGATCATACTTCATAATCCTCGCTCTCAATGTAGGGTGGTATCCTTAAAAGCACCATTATTTACCAAATTATGCAAATGACAAAATGATGAAGCATCTCATGTTAAGCTACAATCTTTATCTTTCCGCCAGTTTATCCATCGCACCTAAATACCCAGTCCTCAATATGTACCAAACATGTCTTAATTCTTGTCTCCTGGTCAAACACTAAGTTCCTCTTATGTTCATTCATTGGTAATACCTTTTGGCTGATCTTGTCATTTTTCTGGTACCAGTCCTCATATTTCGTATAAAGAAAAACACTTGACATATAGATATCACAAATTACAGTGATTCTTGAAACCAGAAAAATGACAAGATCAGCTAAAAGGTATTACCAATGAATGACAAGATCAGCCAAAACAGAAGATTCCCAAGTTAGCATTGGGAATCTTCTGTTTTGTGCATGCATCATGACAGAAAACCATGTCTTCTTTGTTAACCTCAATGCAACAGGCAACTTGCTAACTACATAGATATGCATAAATTCTCACAATAACACAATTCTAAAAGCAATGATGCATGCACAAAACAGAAGATTCCCAATGCAATATCTAATCTCATAAAACAAGAAACATCATCCACAAAGATCAAACATCAAATTCTTCAACACATGGACACACATATAACAACTTCTTCAATCATATGAAAAATAAAATTAAATGTTAGCACAACATGCAACAAAACAGAGCATTAACACAAATATGTGAGATCATCAGGCATAGAGTTTGCATCATGTGAAATGGGTTCAACATGCATCTGAAGGTTCCATAGGAAAATAGCAAATGCAATGAAACCACACAAATGAAGGACGACATATACCAGACATACTAAATTAAATAGCACTTTCAATCTCATTAGAGAGGAGGCAAAAGAAAGCTCCTACATGATCCAACAAATAAATAACAACAATCATCCCTCTTTGACAAGAGGATAGACAGCTAACAGTGATCCAAGTAACAAACAAGCCAACCTAGTGTGATCCATCCACAGTCCTCCACCCACAGCAAGAACTGCCACTAAAATCCTTCCAGCTTCCTCTTCTCAGATCTGACCCAGGTGATCTACCATAAGCATTTCCGGATCTGATGCACCGTGTGCTCAAAAACAGAATCCAACCCCAAGACAACTATAGGATCAAACAAAGAAAGGAAGACAATAAAAGTTCCATTTTTACTTTTTTTTTTTCTCATTTTGGTTTTTGCTCCGTCAAACCTCCTCCTTCTTGATGTAGAAATGTACTGCTAAAGATAAAATAGCTAACGAATGAAGAGATCCATCAGAAATGCTAAAGACGAACCGATGCAATCGTGGCAGAACGCAGAGGGGTGGACGGATGGATCAAGCCTGCGAGTCACCCTTGCGGTCGACTCCCGAGCCGTCGACTTGATCGAGGAGCTTCCCTGCCTCGTCGTCGGCCTGGGCGGCCTTCTTCTGCGCCTCCTTGGCCTTGAGCGCCTGTAACTTGACGTGGTTGTAGTAGGCGACGCCGAGGAAGGCAATGGCGTAGCCGAAGAGGTTGATCGCGGTGACGGTGTCACGGATGACGGACCAGGAGAAGGCGATGAGGAGCCAGTCCTTGACGACGCCGGCGACGTTCATGGTGAGGGCGGAGGTCTTGCCGACGAGGAGGAAGACGGCGAGGTTGAGGGCGAAGGCACAGAGGGAGTTGGTGCCGAAGATGAGTAGGTCGGGGCGGAGGGAGGAGGCGGAGCGGGCGCGGAGGATGGGGAGCTCGACGACGGACCAGGGGACGAGGAGGAAGGCGAGGCAGCAGGGGGCGACGTAGTAGAGGGAGGTGATGGGGTTGAGGGAGATGCCCTTGGAGGTGAGGAGGATCTGGATGAGGACGAGGCGGGTGGCCTCGAAGGCGACGGCGCCGAGCTGAAGGCCGACGCCAGTGCCGTTGAAGCGGGCCTCGCCGTAGGCGGCGATGGCGACGCCAAAAGAGATGGAGAGCATGTTGAGCATGGAGGAGGTGCGGAAAGACTCCTTCTTGAAGAGGATGCCGATGGAATAGACGGCGACGGGCATGAGGGCCTTGAGCATCTGGATGAAGGAGACGGAGAGGTAGATGTAGGCGGAGTTGGAGAACCAGAGGGAGAGGGAGTAGAGGGCGCCGATGGGGACGACGGAGGAGAGGTAGAGGGCGCGGGTCATGGGCGGCGACGAGGGCGGGTCGACGAGGCGGAGCACGCGGACGAGGACGATGGCGAGGGTGGAGCAGAAGGCCATGTGGATCATGGTGAGGCTGATGGGGAAGGGCCAGCCATACATCTTGGGATCCAAGATGTATTTGTTGTACACGATCACCGTGAAGCTGAGGAAGATCCAGATCGCGACATAGGCGTAGGACAGCAGCACCTTCTTCAGAACCCCCTCCGACACCGCCCCTCCGCCGCCGCCGCTGCCCTCCCGACCCATGATGCCGACAAAAACGATGCTCTCCCCCTTCTCCTCCTCCTCTGCTCAGTTATCCTCCTTCGATACAGATCTGGAGAGGAGAGGAGAGGGAAACGCGAAGGAGATGGGGAGAACGGGGATTGATATGAGAGAGAAGGTGGGTTGGATCTGTGAGAGAGAGAGAGAGAGAGAGAGAGAGGAGGAAGAAAGGGGGTGGGGTGGGGCGGAGGTGAGGAAGGAGGAAGACCGGTACTTATTGATGAAGGGAGAGTGACAATAACAAAAGGAGTGTGGGTGTAGAAGAGCTAAATGTGTTGGGGGAGAGGAATCGTCGTTGTCGGCGTCGTGAAATATTGGTGATAATTTCACACCGACACGCGGTTAACACGCACACTTCTCGACACGAGCACCCTAAAAATTGCATTCTTAGGTGGTCGTCGTGTCCGCCGCACAGAGTAATAATAGTATTTTATGTCAAGGGATCCATACCCCAAATGGGGGTTAAATCTGTTTGACAAACGCTAAAGAGTTTTAATCATAAGATCACAATTCATCGTAGAAGATTTTAATAGGCGTTTTGAATTCTCAACCAAAAATTGTATCCTCAAATTATAATTTTATTATTTTAGATATAAAAATTCATCATTCAATTCAATTCAATTCAATTTTTCAAATTAGGGTTTCTATCAACCGAGTTGATGATGTTGGTTCAAGGCAAGAATTCATAACAGTGGAGTGCTACTAAAGACTATTAATAGTAGAAGAAGACAAAATAATAGGATGTTTATTCCTTTGTCTCCTAGATAATAAGGGTTTTTTTTTGTTTTGCATATCTAAAGATAATATATTTATCTTTACAAAATATTTTTAGAACCTTGATTAACTCATGTTAAATTAAACATCAATTTTAAAATTTAATAATAAACAAAGTATGGAATAACTTTAAATATAAAAAAAACATAATCACACAAATATATATAATAATTATGACCTAATTCATGATAATTTTCTTTTCAAAGGATAAACAAAGAAGAAGAGATTATTATCTTTATTACTTAATTTAACTAATATGTTTAATCGATCGTAAGTTAAGAACATTGTCAATGAATACAAAGTCAAATGTGCTAATTGTCCTGTATGGTAAATAGATTATCAAATTATGAAAATTATAATTTATCTTCGGTGAAAAAGAAAATTCAAAATACACACAAAGAAAGAATCTTGGGGCCCACGTGATGCTTGAGTTGTGGTGGGCCCGGTGGCCAATACACTAGTCGAGATCGTACTCGGCTCTTGTTGGACTCGGCATGCCGTAGCCATCGAGGAAAACTTATTAGGAATTATTATTATTATTATTATTATTATTATTATTATTATTATTATTATTACATAAAATGAGGTTACAGCATCACATGGAGCAGGTAGCCAGGTTTGGTGCATCGTTGACGAGGACCTGGTCAAAGGGCCATTTGGTCAACACCCCCTTTTTGACATTGTCCATCCATGTATTTATTCTTCTTCCGATTAAGCTTCGGTGGAACACATTTTCTAATGGATGACTTGCAGCATTATGTTTGTGACAGACAGAGAGACGTGGTTGTGACTGTTGAACGTTTTCACCTTGAAACGTTGCTTTACTCCTCTTCTTTAAAATTAATGTTTGAATCCGTCCGATTACATTCCTTCCTTGTTTTTACTTGTGATTGATGTGAATTATATATTTTGGAGTAGATTACCTTCTTATAATGTAATAAATACTAACCCACAAACTTCTTCTTCGATTAATCAGGAAATTGAGGGCCTTTTATAGACGGAAATTTGTTAGTTATTTCGTCGTGAATAATTTTGTTGAGGTTTTTTTTATCACGAAAAATATCATCGAGCGTTAATATTGACGTCATATGCTGTATTTGCCGACTCGATCGGATGGATGTGGCACTCGAATCTCCTTCTTCGCACTGTTACCGTGAAACACCATTGGCTTTTGCTTTGATTTCTCCGATACGTCCAAGAAATCACGTCGCTGCGCTGCGATTCCAGCTTCGTCCACCAATAATTGTTGGGCAGTGGAAGTCTTTGCCCCGTGGAAGAAGAGGTAGCGGTTAGGTCGGGTGGACGACTCTGTGCATCCCTACTTTGGCACTTAGCGGAGTTGGGTGGCACGTCGAACGAGTCAACTCAACTCGCAAGGTGACGGCCTCCCCCCACTGCCGTTCCAAAAGTAACGGACGACGAAGAAGAAGTCATCGTCGCCGTCGTCTGGTGGTCACAAGTGGCTGGTTAGTGTCGGTGGCTCTCGTGACATCTGGCAACGTCAACGTGCCACCGAACGCCCGACCCCACCTGCCAATGGCGATGCAGTGCTACTAACGTGACGACTCCTCCACATTACTTTTTGATGCCGAGCAGCCGATGTCGATGGGATCATGCGTTGCTCATTTATAATATTAACTTTGAGAGACATTTTAATTGGCCCCACATTTCTTGACCCAAGTCCAAATTGAAGCCCTGTCAGCATACGCACCAAGGAGGGGAGTGGTCGTCTGGTCTCAATGCAGGGAGTGGGAGATGCGCTTGAGTACCTCGGCATGCTCACGAAGCAGCGACACCATCACGTCGACGCCACCGCCCTCCCCCACCACCGGGATGAAGATCACGAGCCCCTCCAATGCCACCCACGTCGGCAGGAAGGCGCACAGCTTCCCTCCCCCGCCGAAGTCCACGTCCTCGAACCGCAGCCTCAGCCAGCTCTCGGCGTCCACCAACGGCGACAGCACGTTCCCCTCCGTGCCGTACACCGGCACCAGCTCCTCGTCCCCGTACATGTCCCCCAAGTCCACCATCGACTGCACGTAGTCTCCGCTGGTCCTCGCGATCGCCTCGTGCACGACCTTGGCCGCTTCCTCCAGCCCTCCTCGCGCCAGCATCTCCGCCGTCGATCTCGGGTACGCGTTCAGCACCAGGTTGCCGAAGTAGTGGTCCGACACTGGCGGCTTCAACCTGCGCCTGCCGTTCACCGTGACCCGTATCGTCGTCTCCTCCCCGCCCTCGAGCCCGCGAGCCACCGTTATCTTCCTCCACACGTGGGCGAGCAAGGTCTCGAAGGTGGTGTACTTCGCCTTCGTCTCGGCCTTGAGCTTCCCGGTGATGAACTCCGATGAGTAGCGCAGCAGGATGTTGGTGATTCTGCTCGGTTCGACCAAGTTGTTGTGTGAGGCGAACTCGTCGTCCCGGGGCGTGATGGGCATGAAGTCAAGGCCCCAGTGCTGGAACTCGCATCTCGGCGGGACGCGAGGCTTCAGCCATGACCGGTCGTATAGCGGAAGCGGATCGATGGGGATGCCACGCACGGCCTGCCCCCACGCGACCAAGAAGGCGCTCATGGACTGGCCGTCGGCCACCTTGTGATGG
Source organism: Musa acuminata AAA Group (assembly GCF_036884655.1). Classification (NCBI taxonomy): domain Eukaryota; kingdom Viridiplantae; phylum Streptophyta; class Magnoliopsida; order Zingiberales; family Musaceae; genus Musa; species Musa acuminata. Next base: position 529,390 of record NC_088330.1, on the reverse strand, counting down.
GCGGACAATCCGACCACCAGCCCACCGCACCGGAAGCGGTTGAGCTGGACAAGGAGCAAGTGGGCAGCGTCCTCGGTCCGGGGGTGCAGCAGCAGGAGGTCTGGCGACGGCTCCAGTGGCATGTGCTCGGCCAAGGTCGACGACACCGTGGCTTCCACCACCAGCACGCCGCCTCCGCCGCCACCGACCATGAGGCACGGGCGGCCGCCGCAGTCGTGGCCGAGCTGGGCTGCGAGCATTGGGAAGTGCGCCAACGTCTCCGACAGCCCCTCTACGATGTCGGCGTTGGAAGGGGTGGGGGCGGTGAAGGCGTAGAGGACGGCGATGTGGATGTCGCAGGCGAAACGGTCGAAGATGGTGAGGGGCACTTCGCGGGGCTCCGTGTTGGGGTCGCCAAGAGCTAAGACGGTGGAGCTCCGCACTTGGACTTCCATGGGCGTTATCATAGGTACTTTCCCAGACCACACACTCGCCAATGGGATCCTGGAGATGAGACTTATAGTGAGCTTGGAAGGATGAAGAAGAGAAGTGGAATATGAACAAGAGAACAACAGATTTGGTGGCTAACAGCTCAGTCTCACTACCAAACCTTCAATCATGGAATCTTCAATTAGGTGGACCATATATTGACTAAAAACAGCGTTTAATCTCTCTCTCTCTCTCTCTCTATATATATATATATATATATATATATATATAATATGTATATAATGGGCGGTGTTAGGGATGATTGCCTGAATGAAGACAGGGCTTAGGATAACATTAAAAACAAAAAACAAAAAACAAAAAATGTCCTATTAAATATAGTCATCAGGAATCGGCAAGGCCATCAGATAAAAGATACCCACACCAACCCTAAATCATCAACATCATAAAAAGACTTCCTGTTCATATGTTTTGCATGCATTACTATTTTTTTTCCTATACCTATAAACTAATAAATAACAAATGTGTGTGTCAGCATGGGGGATCAATAAATAATAAATAACAAATGAAGACAGGGCTTAGGATAACATTAGCGTAGGTAGTGTTGTGAGTGTAATCAAGAGATGGATCTTGCTGAAGCTCCTTTACACGGAGTACAAACCCGCACATTTACATAGCAATCTCAGACTTGTAATGGCATTCACCAGGATCATGACGGAAGTTTAAGGATAACAGGATTAGAGTTGCAACAAACCATAGACATGATCCGTGAACTGACACTAGAAAAGATCCAATATATGCAACATCTTTGGCGAGACCAGCACAAGATGCCAACTAATTCAACCAATTTGAATGTGTCACAATGTTGCAACTCGGGAACTTGCTCAGATCACAATCGGATATTTCCTTAGCTGCTGTGATCACATATTCCAACTACATAATGTCTATCATCCTGTCATTTTGAAAAGTTTGATCACCCAAGAAGATGTAGAAATATTTGGCAACACTACGCTAGGAGTCAGATCCAACTGTAAATCTTACCTCTAAGCCAAAAAGACAAACGCAAAATGGTCATCCTTGTACAATCTCATAATCCTCTTCCTCTTCATCTAATCTCGGTGTGATAATGCAAACTGAACAGGATCAATAGTAATCTTATCCATATTGGAAATTGACGAACCCAGATAGTCATCTGTTAGATCACCATTCACCTTAAAGATTCTTGCCATAGCCGCTGCGGTTGTAGCTGAGGCTGGTGCTATCTCCTCGATGTCACTGAAATCTAAGTTCAAGTCAAAGTTCCCAACAGTGGCACGCACGCTGCTACTGGTAACACAATTTTCTTCAGATGCTGTTGCCATATCTCGATCAGTTTCACTGTAAGTGAGTTCGTCATCATGTTGAGTGCCAGGATCATCTTCGTATATGTTAAAGTCAGCACTGCCCTTCTCGACTCCATCGACGACAAGAGAACCACGCCCTTTTCCACGACACCTCCTCCCTTGGCCCCTTCGGCTGCGGCTGCTGCTGCTGCGACAGGCTTCCTGCTTTCATGAAAAGCCTTTTATCAGCAATAAATACCACTTATCTGATGAATATGGAAGAAACCATAAATGGAGAGGCAACCCATGGAGGTCATTCGATAGCAGTGGACAAGGAGACTCACATTGTTGCTCCTCTTTGTCTCCTCTTCACTGTAATTGTCTTCGTCTGCAGCTTTCCTGAATTAATTGTGACACCAGTTATCAGAATATTCTACAAAAGCACAGAACATGGAACACTAATTGTATATCTACGTCTGAGAACCTTTTCTTGCTGGCTTTATCATCAGGATCTGCATCAGAGCCACCAACATCTGGAACGTTGCTCACTAGATCTTTTAGGAAATCAAACACGGTAAACTTGTGCACGCACTGCTTCCTGATTTTGAAGTAAACAACAATAGATGTTCAAAACTAAAACCTATTAACTTCAAAAATATTAACTAATAGGAATGAACAAACCAGAATGCACAAAATGTAAATGGTGAATACTTCAGTACCTTAAACTTATTCAAAACAGAAAAGAAATAGGTGAATTTCCTTTAAATTTGGATATTTTGTGCAAAAAAATACACCAGTTAGATAATCTATTAAATTATATCAAGTTGCACGAGACAAATTCATAAGAGGAATATAGATATTCCTAACTATTTAACATCTAAAATGTTCCTAACTGGATTTTATTCACTTACTATTACATACATAACTGGATTTGCCTAAATCATATAGTACCCTTGTGTATCTATCCGCAAAGGACCAATCTCCCCTTAATCTCTTAGGATCCCTTAAGGACTTGCAAAAGAGAAGACGGGTTAGAAGAAGCACTATACTCGGGATCACACAAGCAGATATTTCAGAAAACACTTGATATGCAATGCAAATTATAAACATAGACTTCACAATCTCTAAACGATCACCAGATAAAGGGCACAAGGAGGTCCGCCGCGACCAAAAGTCCCACATTTGCTCACATAACACTATTGTGGAACAAGACAGCGAATCAAACTTAGACAATACCTCAAAAGCCCATCCAGCCATGTGCCACCCGGGTAACTCCAGGTTGTTGTACCGATTGATACTTCACACCACTCTGCAAAGCCAAAAATACCAAAAACGGTTGTCTATATGGCTTATTTTTGGATAGTTTTGTCTTTGAGCGGCGATCGCACACAACCTGCGTGTACATGACTGAAATAACTATAAAAGTCAACCGAAATAGGGCTACCAATCCTACTGCAAGCCTTATACATACAATGCAAAGCATGAACAAAATCAAAAGGCACAAACACACAAAAATATTACAACGAACACCTTGTGTATAGAGTTGTCCATGACATTCTCCCTCATTTATACCTTCAACTTCCTCGTCGAAGCCTTTACAGACGTTATTTCTCCTCGCCTTTGCTATATCTTCAATCTTATGCTTCAGCTGCAATGCGCCTCTCGGCTCCCAACTGCTCTCTATCACTATTATTGAGTAGTAGAACTTCAATCTGCTATCGCTGCTTCGACTCGCCAGTAACTCTAACTCTACTGTGGGGTCGATCGAGTTATACTGATCTTCACTAAATTCTACGAATCTCTTAGATAAAGGAAAAGACATTCCTTATTGCGCACTAGTCTCTCAAACGTCTCGCGTCGCTTAAGCTGGATGGATGCTTGTTGGAGCCTTAATAAGCATCATCTTGCAAACTTTAAAGCTTTTGAGGTCTTTCCTCTACAAGATTTGCCCATTGATTTCTCTTTTGCTTAATAGGTTCACATCATTTTCACTTTCGATTAATATTTTGTTAAAAAATAAAACGAACAATTTACTTTCAATATAACCAATCACTATTGGTGAGGATTTCTCAAATGTTGTCTATCACTACGTCTCTTCAAAGAGTCTTCGAACAACTACAGAGCTCTTCTGCTATATAACTAAGAGAATTAAAGTTCTTTGTTTCACTCATTCTTTCGAGAGTTAAGAAGACAAAAGTTACTTGACTCTACCAATTTCCTTGAGAGTTGTACTTCATGCATCAAGCTGGTTATAGCCTTCGCCTGCTCTTTGCTCGCACTTCTGAAGCACATGAAATGTTTACACTCCTTAAACTGAGTTAGTTACCGTGATTTGCCTTCTCATTATCATTAAACTTATGGAATGCAAGAAGTTTTGCCAAAAAATAAAAATAAAATTTCACCCTGACTTGGAGCAAATCTTTAATACGTTTCGATTGCCTCTCAGATTGTACAACCAGTGATTTAAAAAGCGCTAGGCGTCAAAAGACGCCAAGGTCCAAAAACGCCCGAGGCGCTCGCTCGAACGAAACGAGGCGCTAAAATATTAAAATATATAATATAATTAATAAATATAATTATTTAACAGTATTAAAATTAAAATAATATATCATTAATCTAATAAATATAAATACATTACTGTTACTAATATACTGTATACTGTTAACAATATACTTTCGAAAGAGGAGAAGAAAGAGGAGTGTAAGGGAGGACCGAGGGTGCAGCGATAACGGTAAAAGTGAGCAACGGCAACGAGAGCGACGAGCGGCGACAGTGGCAACGGCAACAGCAATGGCGAGTAGTGGTAGCCGCAACGGGAGCGAGAGCGATGAGCGACGATAGCAATAGCGACAACGAGCAACGGTAACGGTGACAGCGGGAGCGGCGACAGCAGGAGCAGCGAGCGATGATAGTGGTAGTGAGCAGCAACAGCGGTAGCATGAATGCGAGCAGGGTTAGGGTTGGGCAGCGGCAGTTGATATCGGTACTTTAGTTGGTTCGATTGAACCAACTAAAGCACCGGAGACTGAACTAGACCTAAAACGCTGGTTCGATCGCCTGGTTTAACCCAGGCACTCGCCTGAAGCGCCCAGCGCTTGAGCTCGGGCGAGCGCCAAGGCAATGCCTCTTTGAAGCGCACCGCCTGGAAGTGAAGCGAGGCGCTCGGGCCTCGCCTTGCCTCGCCCGAGCACCTAGGCGAGCACCCGAGCGCCTTTTGAAATCACTGTGTACAACCTTCTTCATTATTTTTATCACCTACTCGTTTGAGCAGAAATGATAAGTACCGTATACTACCTACTCCATTTCTTGATTGAGCCCTCCTGCATCGACCCAAAGTCCCCCATTTTCAACTATCTTGATAAGAAACTCATTGACCTCTACCAGCATATTGTAGGGCCTTTGCCACCTCTGATTATGTTTGCTCCTTCGACGATCACCTTTGTCTGCTCGCTCTCGAGTCATATACGGGCAAAACGCAACTCTAAGATAATCTATTGCCTAGTAGTTCTGGAAATTTAGCGACTTGGCTGATGGTTTGATATGTCATTATTCGGATTCTGGGCCTCTACCCCAAGCATAATATCCACTATGCCCGACTTCCATTATGAAAACTCAAACGATAGCACTACGACATATTCTTCAAGAGTGCTCGCCACCGTAAGTTGAGTCACCTTAGTCCCTCCATAAATTGTTTGTCTGAGATAAGATGCATGTGTATCGAAGCTCCCTTCGCCTTTGGCACCATGCACAATGAGTGCTCTTTCACTAAGGAACCCAAGGAACGCCATGATTCTAGGACTTAGACTCATTAAGCAAAATAAACTCGATATACATATTCAAGTCAGTCAGAATGGTTATCAAGAAGGCAGGCTTGAGCTCAGCATGGGTGATCACAAGCTAACAACGAGTCTGAATTAGACCATAGTAACAGCACAAGCAATTAGGTTATCTAATGTCAATCCACCCAACGCCATATCTATGTTTAAGTCGAATGGTTCTTAGGTCAGCTTAATCTAAACGGGTGCTTAAGAAGCTACCTGTAATATCTCCTAAAACAATGGACAGTCCTGACTGGTCTTAATCTCTAAAGCTGGGAAAGACAAAACATATGTGAGGTTCTCTCCTATGTCTAGTATCAGGTGATTCCCACTGCTAAAACACACTTCCGAAATGTAGAGACTACCATTCCCAGTGCATCTGTTGAATTTGAACAGAATTTAAACATTAGTCACATTCAATGCATGGATGGAATATAAATATATGATATATATATTCAATTCAGCGTATTAGACCAAAGGAGAACTGGAGAATTTAGATTACATGTCAATATAATCACTTATTGAGAAAAAATACCTAGGCTTAACAAATTCTTGTTTATTCTATTTACCATTGACGAACGATGACAGTTTTGAATTTTGAAACATCATTTTTATTTCATCAAATTTCTACATAATTTAAATTTCACAATCTAACATACAAATGCTTAAAATGAAAGTACAATAATAAAAGATAACAGATGTGACGAGATGAAAGATAACAAAGAATGTCTACTTGCAACAAATTAGTCAGAGAAAAAGTTAAGATGCTAGCAAAAGAATCTCCAGTGATTCGCATGAAATATTGAATCCATTCATTTAATTCGACCCTATTTGCTGTCGATCATGATAATCTTCACTAGTTTATGACAGAGAAAATAAGGCTCTATGAAGTAGCACCATAACCACCTTTCCAACATGGCAATATTTTTATACGCCTCTAAAACTCCACATATATTTGTACCCTCATAAGACTATAGAAATCCATGCAAATATCTTTAATGTTATATTATCTTTGTTCGCCAAAGATGAAAAAATAAGAAATGCCTCAGGTGATATTACTTGGAAAGATATGTTTGAATAAATGTCACTTACAAATGGAAAGAACTCATTGTCTTAACTCCTCTATGAAGAGTCATGCTATATGTCTTGCCACAGAGGTCTTGTAGAAATAATTCCAATGCCTTGGCTGGAAAATCAAAATAAAAAAAGAGTAAATTCAAGTGTACATAGCAACAAGTCAGAACGAGTATCCATGGTGATACCTATAAAAGTAGAGAGGCATAAATATTTAATTATTCATATAATAAAGGACATGCATGTGTAACATATAACAGCATTTGTTTGATCCATACCGTGCATACCTATCTGTGCATGGGATGTTTGCACAGAATTAAGATTTCACAACAACCATGGTCTAAAAAGGAAACATCTCTGATGAGACTTTGGGCAAAAATGATCTAAAATTGTTCGTAACAAATACTGCTACAGTAAGCATTATAGCATCTGGATGATGTGCTATAATTGCAAAATTCAGGACTAATTCATATTATCCCCCCAAAATGTTCATCTTATTCAATCTAAACAAGCGGTAGCTGAAAAACTTTAAGTAAAATTAGTCCAACTCATGATTCACTTCATGAAACAAGAGTTGAATATCCAGCATAAGAACTCACATACTAGAACAGGTACAGCAAGTGCAATCTTCCCGATATCTTCATCTGATTGCATAATTTTCTTTATTCGGGTCTGCCAACACAATAATTTAATCATAAGATGGTTCTTGAAACTAGATGAATGCATAGAAGCAGTTTTATCCACAGGTTACACACCATATATGAAATCAAAGCAAATCACTATCATACTTAAGGAGGTCAAATTTAAGAGGAACACAGGACCTTTAGTTGGATAATAAAAAAAAAGTTACAGTAAAGAAAAATAATCAAATTTATGCACCTCATTTACTAAAATTTGCAGAAAGCTGTCTTTGCATCTTAACCTGGAGATGCTCGTCTCAATGTTTCCATAACTACAACTAATTAGGCACACAAATTCTTCTCGACAAAAACTAATATGCCATATGAACTCACATGGATATGGTTAACGTTTATAGAATTTTTTTGAACTTAGGAATTATTCATTTGGCTACCTATATGTTCAGATTCCACCATTCACAACAACAACAACAAAATGCATGTGATAACATCTAGTTTGATCTTGCTACCTGGTCTGCTCGTATGGCCTAATACAACTAGAACAAAGTACTCGGTAACAAGAATGTAAAGACCAGTCAGGCTAGTATAATACGGCTACACAGAATAGTACACTAATCTGTACCTGCCCATAAACTATATGTGCACCACTATCGAGCTATACATATCAACAAGTATAACAAAATAAAGAACCGTCCGGCAACATTCACAGGCCAAGAACAAGACCTTGAAGCTATTATTTTCAATGATTTCATTCAGACGAAGAACAAGAAAAGAAACAAAACAAAGCTCTAATTAACTCACCACAACAGATGGCCGAATCAAGCAAAGGGTGCATACACCGAACAACAAACACCCAAATCGATCGAGAAGCTACGTTAGAAGTAGAAGAAAAAGAAAGCAAAACCCTAGTCTCCTCTACCAAGAACTGTAAACCCAAAGAAGGGTGAAGAAAGCACACGACAAAGCAACCAAAATCAATCAAGAAGCTGCAGAGTTTGCTCTAAAGGCAACGAGAGAAAGCCCGAAGCAGAGGAAACTCACGGCGGGAAAACGGGTGTGAAGCTTCCTCCTCATCGCATCAGAACCGCTCCAAGTTCTTCCTGCGGGCCTCGGATTGAGAGCAAACGGCGACGACAGAGGCGGAAAAGGCGCGACTTGTGGACTCTTATCCCGAAGAAATAGAACCAGGCAAGAAGAATGAGAAAAAGAGGGAGATTTGGGTTTGGCGTCCGCTTTCGAGCGGGCTTTTTTTTATATATATTAAATATATTTACGTCAGATTTAATATAATCGCCGTAAAATCAATGATTTTTATATTTATATAAATTTACCGTAAAATAATTTACACGTATATTATGACTTATTACTATATATTAATTTATTGTAATTAATATATATCCATCAAGTGATTATTCTTTTTACCAAATATATATATCGATCCTGATCTTATGATAAAGACAATAAATATCTCTCGGATCAATTCTCTCGTTCCTTAGTTTTCAAGCGTCATAAAAATCCTTTTTTCGAATTCGGATCGGTTCGTTTGGGAATCAAAGCTTTCTTTCTATGGTTTATTCGTTTTGAATATTTGCTTATTATTTTTCTTGAACTTGTTCCAAAAAATTGAATTAATTGAAAATATTTTATGGAATAAATTTTGAACACGTGATCCTTTGCTATGATAGAATTTTAATTATTGAGTTTGTTGAATCTCGTATTTTGATGATGAAACCACTTGATATGTGTTTATGTTTTAATATGTGTTTTAAGTAACGTAGGATGCTTCGATCATGATGAGACAATTAAAACAAGAAAAATCATGTTGTGCCAGAGAAACATGTCAGAAGATTGGACGTCGGGTCGATGGATCGGTCGACGTATCGACAGAAGGCTTCGGGCTGTGGACTCTAGCATTGGGCCAAGAAGAGCGAGTATTGTGCCAAGGATATCGGAGTTGCGGAGTCAACTGACCGATTGGGCAATAGGCTGCAGGAGAGGACAATACGCCGAAGAATCGGACGAAGCGTCGAGGGACCAATGACATGTCAGACAACTTGGTTAATTGCTTAGGATTAATTGTCTCGATCGAAGTTTTATTTTAAGTGTGCAGGATTAACTACGATAAAAGTAAGACATGCAGCAGGAGTTGCACCGGAGTTAGGACTATGATCACGTTGGGAGTTCGAGAGCTTGACGGAAGTCCGGACGGTCGTTGGAAGTTATGCGGGAACAAATCCGAGAAGTCCAAGAGCTTGCCAAAAGAAGCTCGTCAGAACTCGCCAAGTGGATCGTCGTAAGTCCAGGAGTTTGCCGGAAGTCCGTAGGAGCATCGTCGGAGGACCATCGGATGTTCGTCGGAAGTTCGCCGAAAGAAGCGATTGATGTACCGGAGCAAGCTGTAGTAAAAGTCTTAAGAATTATCGTAGTTAGCACGATGATTAAGTTAGAATTGGGAGGTGATCCCATTAACTTAATCTAGGGGCAATTGGACCCTTGAAAGAACCAAATTGGGCTGAATGGATCAACACATTCGGACCCAGATCTCTCGCCCAGAGGTGGCACCGCTTGGGTCGGTGGTGGCACTGCCTAGGGCTCAGTCTCCGAGTTCTGGCTGGGCGGTGCAACCGCCTCTGACAGCGGTGCAATCGCCTAAGCTCGGTCTCCGAGCTCTGCCAAGCGATGGCACTGCCCAGAGGCTCAGTCTTCGAGCCCTGTCAGGCGGTGCAACCGCCAGACCCCGGAATTCTGGGAGATGACAGATTTGAGCTCCAAATTCAAACTGGTTTGGAGCCTATAAATATCCCTCCAATCCCTAGGTAAAATATACAAGCATAGAGAGATTAAAAGAGAGAAAACACTGTTGCAATCTCTAGAATTTCCCTCCTCTAGCTTAAGTGTTAAAATTCTATTTAAGAGAGGAGAGTGAGTGCTTATAAGGGTTGTCTCCTAAACCCAGTAAAAGGAGAAGAGGGGTGTAAGAAGGAGGTTGATATTCGCTTAGTAAAAGAAGATCGTTAGTGGATGCCGGTGGCCTCGACGGAAGAGGAATCGGAGGAGTGGATGTAGGTCACGATTGACCGAACCACTGTAAACTCTCGTCTTTTCTGGTTTGCATTTACTTTGAGCTGATTATCCTTACTGCAAACCTCCTTTATAGCTTACTGCCTTCTGCGCTTTTACGATTGCGTTTCCAAGCTCGGTATTTTCCGAATCGTGTTTAGACATAAATCGCTTTTCTCGTATGAACATCGTATTTCAGTTTGCGCTTACATTCTGATTTCCATCATAACTACAAACTGCCTTTATATATTTGTTTTAACTGCTTCTTACCTGATCTCAAGTTAAAGTAATTTACGAATCGCCTTTTCTACTGAAATCGCATTTGTCGTACGAACACAGTTTTAAACGTTGAAAGTTTTTCGCTGCACTAATTCACCCCCCCCCCCCTCTTAGTGCTCTTTTTTTATCTTTCAAAAAGTTTTTAAAAATATATATTGGGGTCTTTACTTGAATTTACAAGGCAAACAAAACAAAAAAATTGAAGTTAATTTTATGTACATTATTGAATTTTTAAGACCGAGGTGATTATCGTCGGTTCAAAACTTCATTTTTTATGTTGCTAAAGCATAATTTAGTTGTATGAGATGTTCAAAATTCAGATCCTACGGGTTATGTTAGATCCCATGACATTAGTTTCTACGAATGATTGTACAACAGACATACCTTAGAGGGCTTAGAGAGTTCTCTATGATTTGATGACTATCGAGATTAAGCAAAGAGTTAATCGATGAAAATGATCTCACAAATTGTTGAGCATTACTCAAATGCAAAGAGTTACCTGAAACTATTGCAGTTAGTACCGTGGACGATTCATTGAACGTATAATATGAAATCCGAATGGGTGTCGAATCGACGATATGTGATGTTCGAATATTTTTGTGTAAAATTTCCCTTAGCATACGCAAAGAAAAATTGAGATAATAAAATATATATTGGACAAGAAGAAGCCATGGTTTCTTTTTCTTTTTCTCTATGTTAAAAGATTAATGTCGGCTCAACGGAGCTTCTCCAACAACCAAATATTTGTTTCATCGTCTTGATTTGATATTGATATGATAGATGACTTGATACGATGTCAGACGAGTAATAGTACCTCTCCGACGTGTCATGCATGACTTGTTAGATTATCGTCGAGAGATCTGCATCGATGTCAAATAAGCGATGACATCTTCACAACATTCGATAAACCTCCATGAAGAGTCATGAAAGGCATTATCCATACATATTTCATATATATATATATATATATATATATATATATATATATATATATATATATTTCCAATAAAAGTTTTAACTTTAGCTATAGTAATCTAACATAAACATTATGGCTTATAAAAATTGGCGTCTTCGTATCTACCATATCCACTTTTACTTATGATAAAAAAAAAAGATGCGTGGTCCATCAAAGAATGTAGCAGAGAAAGCCAATTCCATGACTCACCTTATATATATAAACATATTTGGTTGCATGCTCATGTCATCACGAACATTAAGCTCTCGTTATTGCTAATCCAACACACCTAGCAACCAAACGAATCATGTAGAACGAGTAGGAACGCATCCGATGTGATTTCATTCTGCAACAACGATATTTTACGTCAAAATGGCAAGTGCTGGCTGAGCACTGGAGTCCCAACTTGTCATGGTGGATGCAGAAGCAGCACAGGAACATGACAGCAACTGTTTCTTTTCTAGAATCATGTAATGGAGTTTCCTTTACTGTGCCATTGTTAATTGTCATCTACAAGAGGTTAGGAGTTGTGGGTGTGGAAAAGGAGGAGGAAAAGAAGATGTGGAGAATCGTTGGTGCGTGTTGCAATAGCTCTCGTCACCGTGAGTGCCATGGGGCTCATGCATGAATTATTCTTCCTTCTTCCATGGCGAAGTGCGGTTGTCGTCAACCACACCTGGCTTTACTGTTTCCCACCAACCCTTCTTGGTTGGTTGGGTGGAAGAAATCTATGTTGGAATCACACATTCTTAACAAATAATGACTGACGATGGATCACATACTCTCTGAGCTCTATATATATTCTAATCCCAAGCATCAGATGACTGATGAATGTCTGCAACGAAACTTGTATTATCTGTGGAGATTAAGACTACAAGCATCATGTTGTTCAAGGAGGACATGAAGTTTGAAGACAATAGGCATTCACCACACCGGAAAGCATGTTTGGGTTAGGGTTTCCTGGTCATACACAGTGGTGAAAGTAGAACAACGGTGACATTGTGATAGCATGCAAAGCCTTTCTCGATGATTGAACAAACTGACGAAGAGGAGAGAGAGTGACATGTGCCGAAAGAGAGGGTGTTAGACGCTCTCAATGTCATTATATCTCCGATCTCGAAGTGCTTACATGTAGCCCACGCATACCGAAAAAGGAAAAAAGTGGAAGAAAAACAAGGTTGACTTCCTTGATCATCTCTCTCTCTCTCTCTCTCTCTCTCTTATTAGCACGAAATAGTAGGGTCTATGATTAGGCTTCTGGTGTGTCCCCTGCATTGACTGCGGTGGAGCTCTTAGCATCTCCATTTATTTCTTCGCCAGAGTTGGTATGCTGACATCCTTCACTCTCCTTTAATGCGACGGGCAAAGACATGGCCTCCCTCTCTTTCTTCTCCTTGTTCTCCTTGTACTTCCCCCAGAGAACCGAGTAGAGCCCGATAATAATGAGGATCGCACCAAGAACGCTGCAAACCACATCGAAGAAACAGAGGGATAAGAATTGGAGGTTTTGGGATCCCCAGGGGTACATGGAAACTCACCCTCCGAGATAGATCTTCTCGTTCAGGATGAAAGAGCCCATGATGGCAACTATGATCATCATCAGAGGACTGAAGGCCGATGCAAAGACTGGCCCTCTTTTCGCTATCACCAGCCCTTGAACATAGTAAGCGACGCTAGATGTGACAATTCCCTGCATATGGTAGCTTAGATCAGCATACCTTCCATCATATAACGATCACAGGTGCAGGGTAGTCAGAGATCATGAAAAGAGTATTCACAGCGTAGGCAGCAGCAAGGAGGTTCATATCAAAGCCTATGGTCCAAGCAGAAGGCTTGTGCTCCATGACCAAAGTGACGGCTATGGCTTGCAATGTCCCTACGAAGCATATCCACGTCGTGAGAGACAGCTGAGCAGAGTACCGCCTCAGTGTTACTGCCTGCGAGAGTTGCAGAGATCAAACAGTCAGTACTCTGGAACGAAGGAAAGTTCATGTATGCTACAGACTTGGCTACCTGAAGGACGAACAGAGAAGCCCAAGCTAAGGTGGCCAGGATGAGGAAGATGGAGCCGAGAAACCAGTCCCTGCTGCTCGATTCAGTGGCGGCTGGAGAGTTGGATGCATGAGGATGAACATGCTTTGTCCAAACCATCTCCACCAAGGGACCTTTGTAAAGTGTCATCAACATCGCCCCAGCCACAGTCACCAACGTTCCGGCCACCTTCGCCTGGTATATCACCTTCTTCAGATCCACCTTCTCCATCCTAACATCCGAATCCCACATCACCAGAACAACCAGTTCATTAGCTTGCACAGCGAAACACAAATTACCACGCAGCAGAAAGATCAGCTGATGACCAACCTGCATAACACGGCCATCACGAAGGTCATGGCCGGCAAGATGTTGCTCATGGCGCACGAGAAGGTAGGAGAGGTCAACTTGAGTCCAACGTAGTAGAAGTTCTGGTCGATCACAGGCCTGTAATAGCATCAAGCATCGAGGAATGAGCTCTGTTTGTGTACATACATAGATAGGAGTACTGCGTGCAGAGACTATACGAGAACTCACCCGAGAAGTCCCAACACAAATATCTGCAAGAACACCCACTTCGTCATCGCGGGCCGCACCTTCCTGTGGCAGCAACGAACACGCGACTGTAAGCACAGACTCCATTATCATAGCGTCGCAAGAGATGAGCCCAACAGAAGCGTACCGCTCTAGGAAAAGCGCGAAGGGGAAGATGGAGAGAGTGGCGAAGGCGTGGCGGTAGACGACGAGCACGTAATGGCTCATCCCGTTGGTGAGCGACACCTTGGTGATGATGTTCATGCCGGCATAGCCGAACTGGAGAGAGATCATGGCGATGTATGGCTTCGCCCTCCGCAGGTACTCGCTGTAGCCACCCATGAGGAAGAAGAGCCAAGAGCTACCAGGATCTGAGCAGAGGGAAAAAAGAGAAGATGAGGGATCGATCACTCTTCGTTCACCTGAGAAGAAGCGACTGGCGGCAGGCTCCGATTTATAGTGCTCGCGGGTAGAGTGCGGTGCGCCTTCGCCACGGTGGGGCGCCGTGGAAAATCCATACGTCCGAAGTGGATGGGGGCTACTGCGGGCATCCGCCCCATATGTGGCACGGGTTCGGGATGGTGCGTGCTGATGCATGGCGCGCTAGTATCGTGGCCACGAAATAATGGCGTGGGTCGCTTTCGGACGCGGCGCGCTGGTCCTTGCATCAGGACCGTTGGATGGTAAGAATCGACGGCCGAAGTTTGCCGCGGATAAGGTTCGCCGTTCTCGGCGCATGTACACGAACCTTTGGGGTGTACTGCACATACGTCATAAAAACTTGTCAATCTGTGCGTTTCCGTAGCGTTGCCGATCACCTCCGCACGTGCAACGCACGCCGTGACCCCTCGATGGGTCGAGGAGAATCAACTGTGCATGGTGACATTGATATATAAATAAATAAATAAATAAATATATATATATATATATATATATTGATAACACTGATAAATATTTTGGATTAGATCACACTACTCCCGATTTCTCTTCTAAAATATAATTCTTATAATTATTCTGTAATCCTTTTATAATTCTTTTAAATCTTTGTCATCCAAATAAAAAAGATACAACCAGGAAACGAGAGCATATTAAAATATGACAGGAAGTAGATGCTCTGCAGCTCAAAAAGTGACCGACACAGCACAAACCTAACAGCTTTGAGGAAGCTGGGCTTGTCATGCTCCCCATTGTTTGGCACATGATCACATCCAAAACACCAAGTTGCAGATCCATGTGGGACCTGCAAAAACGTTCTCATACTGGTTGGTATCTTCAAATCTCGGAGTGTTCGACAACACTGATGACAGATTCATAGTATACAGCAACCTTTCTTTCTGTAGCTTCATTAGCCTGGAATCGGGATTTGGACGATTTGGATCTGATTCAACTACTCAAAATCAAAATTTGACCGTCAATCAAATCGGATCGGAATCGAAACCAAACAATAATAAGTCTGGACTGTTCGGTTCTAATTTTAATTACGTAGAACTGAACAAATTATAATATATATATATATATATATTATGGATTGATCAATTTTTTTATGGTATTACGTGTGTGAAAATATTATAAAAATTTTGAAAAATTTATTTGCTGCTTTATATTATTTCTAATTAAAAGTAAAACATAAAAAAAAAGGAACGAACCGGACCCGGACCGGCGGTTCTGGACCCAGACCTGGTTCGGTTCATGCCTGGGGTGAAGCGTGCGTTTCGAGCTCTCTTCATCACGTATGTCCAGTGGCGACAAAGATTGCAGCAGAAGATAACTCTTGTAGTGAAGGTCAGCATCAATGGCAGCAGCCCAAAGATCATGCAGCTACTGCACATTCTGCTGTCGAAGATCATGGAGCTTAAATCACTCCAGGTGGTTGAGTATGTTCTGAGGCTTGGATTGCAGTGGACTCAATTTCTCAACCCGTTACAGCAAAAAAGCACGGACAACTTGTGGCCAACCAGGTGGTAGTGGAGTTGGGCTCTCCTTTCTTGCTGGGCGACTAGTGGTGGATGACTAAGGTTTAGCATGTGGAAGGAAGGGGGAGAGAATGAAGCCTTCAGGTTCGCGAGCATGCGAGAAGATTAGGAAAGGGGTCTTTTGTTGTGTCAGTCTACTTGTTCTGGGTCTACCTTGTGTTTGTTAAAATGCCTTTGCAGCTGCGGAATGCGGTAGTAGTCCCACGAGAGTCGCATGGACAAGGAATCGAATTCTTATGGTGGCTGCGTGCAGAATGCCTAACACACACCGATCGAAGGTTCTCTCTCCACGCCCAAAACCCTCTTTTTCTTATATTTATTTCACATTATCTATTATCACTCTAATAATTTAAGTCGGAGTACAAAACATGTTGTGACGTAATTCAAATATAAAATTAGGATCAAATTTAGAAGCCTAAGAACTGAATTATTTACAATGAACAGTTATAAATGTTTTCTTACATGGAGTCATTCGGTATGATATACGTGGGGATTTATATGAAAAATAAATTTCATTCCCTTCATTTTTGCTCGAGCCAAGATGATGAAAAATTAACATGTCTGATTTTTTTGGAGAATGAATTCATAAGAATTCACCTATCCCTCCATATCCTATGTGTAAAGAGAAGGTAACTAACTGACAGACTAACTATGCGAGGGAAGCCACTAGAACTAATGAGGCTAAACATTTTTGGACTGAATGGATTTTCCTAGAATTACATGTTTTGATTTCCTAGAGTGGAGGGTTGTAAATAATACTTTTTTTTTCTAGAAAAGAATTCACCTATTCCAATAAGAAAGGAACTTTGACTTGAAGATCATGAATTAAGATTGGCTAAAGGACAAAAGCCTTTCGATTGAATTCACCACGTCTTTATTATTATTATTATTATTATTATTATTATTATTATTTACTGTTTTATTTTGTCACGGTAAAACATAATTAGAATGCTAAATAAAAATAAGTAAATAAATAAATAAAATAAATAGCATGGGTCTGTTTCGGCTCACAAGCCTTCTCATTGGGCCGTTTCTCCATGCGCGGTCCGGCCCGGTCCAAATTACTATGTAATGGCGACTCGCCGATTTATGCCTCGCTTGAGCTTCGAACTCGTTCGTCAGCGAGGAACCTTTAGCCATGGCGTCGTCGCCGGTCGAGAGTCCTACGTCCGGCCCTTCCACTGTCTCCGATGCCATCGGCTCGAGGTCCCTCGTCGCTTGCTACACCAGCCGGATCTGGAGGACGTTGCGGGACCGTCTGCCCTCTCTCAACTCGTCTCTCCTCGCCAAGATGTCCCACATCTTCCGGCGTGGCACCCCGGCTCACCGCCATCGCAGACGGAGGTCCGGTCTTCCGCTTCCGCTGCATTCCAGCGCCACCATGTCTTCTTCGTGAGTTCTTCCCGTTCTTCTTTCCCGCATTCAAGAAACAGGATGTGCTGTACCCTCTTGCTCGTGTGTCTCTTTCTTCTGGTGAGCAAGGGAAGATGAGGTGGACTGCAGAACACGGAATTTTGATAGCCAGATCATCCTTGCAATCCAATCAATTGGTCACGGTCCTTTAGAGGACTTAAACCCTTGTTTTCTTCCATGCTTCCTCTCTAACATCTTTGACGTGTGATAAGAGCCTAGGGTGGGAGAGAAAAAGGGATGATCACTTCGAGGGGATCGACATTATCACTTTGAGGGGATCGACCTCCACGGGCTTGTCAAAAGACCAAATAATATTTCATTGCTTGTCGAAAAGAAACAATTACATTCATCTATATTTATAAAGTTCCACCCAGAGTCCACAAGGACTTGGACTCTTAATAATAAATAAATATTAAATAAACCTCTATCCGACTTTAATTGAACTAAACAGATTTAATAAATATTATTCAAAAGCTCAGAAAATAAAGAGATTCTAACAATTCCTTTCCCTTCAAATCAGCCTTGTCCTTAAGACTGAGCAACATCAAACTCGGGGAGTTTCTCTTTGAGCACTTCAGTCACAGGATATCTATGGCGCATCACAACCCGTTGATCAAGTAAGTACGGTTTCCACTTTTTGATATTGTAAGCAATAGGTCGGCCTTTCAGTGTTGCAATCTTCTGAAAAACCCTCTCCATCCGATGGCTAATGACAGTTGTGACCTTACTTCCACGTCTTCCCTTTAGGATCACTTGTTTTCCATTAATAAAAAACTTTATGATTAGTTTAGAAAAATTCCACGAAACATCACCCAAGGTTGATAGCCATTCAATTCCAAGCACCACTTCGAAGTCTTCTAAGGATAGTAAAAACTAAAAAGAAGTCCATAAGCAACTCTTGGCCCTGCAAAGTAAGTTTAATCTTTGAGCACTTGCTTGCACAGGTTAAAATCCGTCAATCGACGACTTTTACTTCAAATTTGTTACAGTCTTCAATGTGGTAGGCCAATCGGTTAGCAGTCGTACTATCCATAAAATTGTTAGTGCTATCAGTATCAATCAAAACTATAACATGCTGATGTTCCAAAGTTCCTTCAACTTTCATAGTTTGCGGGTTAGAGTAGCCGACTAATGCATGCACTGTATGTATGATAGGTTCAACATCGTCATCAGAATCCATACCTTCATGATTGGAGTCCACATTGTTAGCTTCTGGTTTCTCCCCAATTGATTCAATCATCAGAAGTTGCCCTTGTTTACATCTGTGCTCCCTACCCCACTTTTCATCATAGTGCCAGCATAGACCCTTCGTTGATCTTTCCTTGAGTTCTTCTCGGGTTAGCCTTTGGGTGTTAGGGTTTCGGTTGGGAAGAGATGAGGCGGGTGGCTTGCTGATCATCTGTTTGTTTTCACTTCTGTTTCGACGATTTTTCCTGTTGATTTTTTCCTTATGTAAACGTGCAAATGATATCGTAGCGATCATAGTGCGGGGTTGACGAGCCTTAACTTCACACCGAATATCTGGATTAAGTCCGATGAATGTACCCACCAGTTGTTGTTCAGACCAATCTCTGGCTTGATTTGACAATCGTTTAAACCTGCTCTGATATTCCAATACTGTAGAAATTTGACGAATTTTGAAAAGCTGTCTATCAACATTCTCATATTCAAATGGTCCAAAGCGAACAAAAAGCCCTCTCTTAAACTACTTCCACGAGGGAACTTCGTGGTAAGTTTCATATCAATCATACTACTGGATTGCATCTTTATCTAGCTGAATTGAGGTTATTTCTATCTTGGATTCTTTTGGGGTTCTGTGAAAACGAAAAAAAATTTCTGCCCTAGAGATTCAACTGGTCAGATCCATCTTCCCATCTTGGAAATTCTACCTTAATGCGTAGGTAACTTGTGTCATAAACTTGGGGCCCTTTTCTTGTATCTTCAGATCTGTTCAACGTAAAACTTGAGCTCCCATCTTGTTGAAACATGCTAAAGTGCTCCAATAAGCTCTTTTTGAAATCGTGAAGGGTTTTTTGTAGTCGATTCTCAATTCTAGTTTCCAATGCTTCAATTTATGCTTTCACTGAGTTATCGGTAGTCATTGTGTAAGACTGTAAATCTGTAATCCCCAGTTCTTGTTTCTGATGTCTAGTCAAGGGCATCATCACTATCGACGCGAAGCTACCGAGGAAGCGGACGTTGAGGGTAGTGCTGCGATCGCTGCGTGTGTTGCTAAAGGGCGGCTGCAGGGGAACGAGGGGGGTAGTCGCTGGCTGGGAGCAGCGGCGGCGGTGGTCGTTGGCCGAGAAGCAATAGCGAAGGGGAGGAAACTGTGGTGACCGGCTGCTGCGGCAGAAGATGCAGAGTTGCCCTGTTTCGATCGTCGCGAGGAGGGGAGGTTGCTGCCAAGGTCAAGAGCCAGCAGTGGTGGCGTGGTTGGGGAGTAGCGTCGGTGGTGGTCCGTTGGTCGAGAAGCAGGATGGGTGTGCGTGGTTGGAGGGCGACTGCGGTGCAACGAGGAGGGGAGGTTGCTGGCTGAGGGTTGGGAAGTTGAAGGCTGGGCGGTTGTTGCGACGTTGACAAAGGTTGAGAGGCAGCGAAGGGTCCGGCGATTGCGGCAGCAAAGGATGCTCTATTGTTGATGCCGGTGGAGGAGAGGAAGTGGTGGTCGTTGAGGCTGCGGCGCAACGAGGGGAGGTTGCTGGCTGAGGAGGGCTGGGAGGCTGTGTGCGGGTTGAAGGCTGGGTGGCGACGATGGCGTTGATAAAGGTTGAGAGGCAGCGGAGGGTCTAGCGGCTATAGCAACAGAGGATGCTCTGTTGTCAATGCCGATGGAGGAGAGGAAGTGGTGGTTGCCGAGGCTAGGAGCGATGAGGAAGGGGGGGGGGGGGTGGTCCGCTGGTCGGGAAGCAGATGGGTGTGCACGGCTACAACGGTCATGGTTGCCCTGTTTTGGTTGTCGCGAGGAGGGATGTTCAAGCGGTTGCGACCCAAGGGGAGGCGGGCGGCGGTGGACTCTGGTCGGGAAGCGGTCGCGGGGCTGCGGCGGGACGGGACGCTGGCAGCGTCATCTCTGGCGAAGGCTCGGCTAAGGATGACTGCGGTGGAAGGTGGGATAAGGTGCCCCTTTCTCACTCGAGCGGGTTGGGGTGTGAGCGACTGGAGGGCAGCTGCAACGCAATGAGAGAGAGAGAGAGAGAGAGAGAGAGAGAGAGAGAGAGGGTGCTGGTTGGGAAACAGCGGCGGTGGTGGTCGCTGGCCGGAGAGCAGCGGCGATAGTGGTCACTGGTCGAAAGCAGGGGCGAAGCCTTGCTCGTGAATGTGGCTGCGACGATCCTTTCTCACTCTTCTCACTTTTTTTTTTTTTTGAGATGATGATAACTGCTGCGAAGTGTTGTAAGGAATTGCAACGAGAACGTCGAGGATCGCTGCTTTGATACCAAATGATAAGACCCTAGGGTTTTATCATTGAAACAAGAGGAGAAAAGGGGATATCACTTCGAGGGGATTGACCTCCTTGATCACTTCGAGGGGATCAACCTCCTAGGGTTTGTCAAAAGACTAAATAATATTTCATTGCTTGCCGAAAAGAAACAATTACATCCCTCACCCGGAGTCCACTAGGACTTGGCCTCTTAATAATAAATAAATATTAAATAAACCTCTATCCGACTCTAACTGAACTAAACAGATTCAATAAATATTATTCAAAAGCTCAAAAAATAAAGGGATCCTAATAATGTGTTATACCATTTCTTCCTTTGGTCAAACCATTTTGATTGTTAATATTTCCACAACTACTATTATTCTCTATGCTTTGTTTGTTCGCACTTCTTTGACTCTGTGGTATCATCTATTTAGAAGCGATAGGATCTGATCGGAATTCTCGACATTGGTCCTCCTTCTGGTCCAATCAATTTGTTCAGGCATTTAGAGAGCCAGCTGGTAATACCAACCTGGTTGAGGATCGGTGGATTTCAGAAACCATGATTTTAGCCTTACTTCTCAATAATCTAGAAACAACATGCCAAAACGAAAATAATCTTTGAAATAATCATGGTAGATTAGTTTAAAGCCGGTTTACTATCTTGCATGCTATGTTGCATTAATTTTCTGATGTTCTATTCGAATTAATACTCTGATGTAGTCACATTTTCATAAGAAACAGTAACAAACTATTAGTTGGCTAACCAGTTTGAAACTCCATATTGCAGAATTGCAGCCAGAGCATCAAGAGCGTCCATTATGTTAGAAGACATTATGGAATATGTATTATACAATTTGCATAATGTTCAGAAAAGTTTGCACTTTTGGCAATCTCGAGCTGAGGTGTTGTTGTGTTAATTTATTTATTGTCTCAGTGTTACTTGCTATATATGTTTGAGGAAGAGTTATTCAGCAGTAAACACGAGACATTCACTCTTTTTTTTTGTTAATGAAAATGCTATGTCTGTTGTTCTTAGGGAACAAATGCTCGGAAGATTTATTTCATGATCTTTGAAAGAGGACCATTGGCCTTTATTGATGGTGCTTATGAAATGATAAGCAGACTTGGCCCCGGTGGCGCTCCATTTCAGCATCTATCTCATGCTGCTTCCAATACAATATCTCACAAAATTGCTAGTTTGACCATTCTAAGGCGCTGCCTCGCTGATTTTCTTGCACAGGTTTCCCTGCATCATATATTTGTTTTATTATTGTTGTATTATCTATTGCGTATCTTTCTACTTCTAGACTAGATGATTGAAGTGATGATAAGATTTTGTTGTGAATCTCCCTAATCTCTTTTACTCTAGGTGTTATTAATTCTACATGTTTACCTATTCTTGTAGGTTTATTTGGAAGTTAACAAGTATGGTGGAACATTGATTGAAGATGCTGACAAGTCACTGCCTTTTGTGCTGCTGTCCATAAATAGCCTTTTCGTAAAACTAGAAGCTTCCATTTCCCAAGCACATGAACTGCTTGTAGTTCATAATGTCAGTCTAATAAAATAGAAATTTTTTAATTTAAATCTTTTAACATAAAATAGGAAATTAGTATACATAAGACTTATGTTGCTTTCTTTTCTCTTCATGCTTTATGTGATTATGGAAGAGTGACAAGTCCTCTGTGGATCAGAATGGCTCATATATACTTCACTTCGAGAAAATACCTGAGGTGGACCTTGAAATATCTCAGTGGACGGAGACTAATATAAGGGATACTACAGATCTGATTTATCAGAATATCCAGAGATTAGAATCATATTTATCTTTCATTGTAAGTAGACTCTTAGACTCTTAATAAGGACTCATGGTTTAGTTTTGTTTCTGGGCAGATATAGTTGATCTTGGTAAATGCTGTCAATTTTCTTTTAATTTTTTGGTCAGTTTGCACTTTGTCTTTTTGTAATATGCAATTATGGATGATGATAATGATGTCATTTGCTGCACTTTATTTAATGTATTAGGAGGGCGGGATTTAAGAAATTTCATACATTCAATTGATCATATTTTGTCAAAAAGGAGAAGAGAATATTAACTGAGTCTTTGAGTGAGAGCTTTTTTATGTCTGCTTTTGTGAATTGGTTAATTGATGAACAGTTTGACCCCAAGAAAGCTATTATGAATTACTTTTAATTGTCTGGTTAGGCAAGAATCTAGAACTTGAAGATTCAAAATAGCTGTAGAAATCATTTTTGTGATGTCAATCTAAGGTGTAATCCAGAAATGGGGTCATCTTAATGGGTGGTTATGCTTTATCCATCCCATTGACAAATAGCAAAAGAAGTTACTATCAAGTTGTGATGGTGCACTTGCTTTGCACACAAAATCATGGAAATAAGGATCCTTTATTTGGGCTTCTCTGTGCACCTAGGTGCAAACATCTTGAATATCCAAGAGCACTATGATTTTGGAATCCAATTAGTCCATGTTGCTGGGGGGGTGCTACTGCCACCTCCTACTGATAGATGAATGGAACAAATGTACCAAACCTCAAAAGATATAGATCTCCCTATTCTTCCTCAAAAAGAAAAAAAAAGAAATAATTTTATTCTTTTTTTTTTGGGTGGGGGGGTTGGGGCATGTGGTTGAAAAATATAGATCTCCACATACCTTGCCATTTTTTTGAAATATTTTAAAGAAAAAACTTAGTAACTCACCATTGTTCTATCTACAAATATGATGCCAAACATGAATATTTCAAATGCTTGTGAATTCCACCTGCTGATTGTTATGGACTTCATGTTATCTATCATTTGCCATTTCCAATGTGCTTTAAAAATTCCTTTTATTATATGACCTATATCAGAAATTGTTTCTTTAGGGTGTTTTGCTGATTAACGATGATAGTGTGGTTCATATTAAAGGTACATTTGGTTCATTTCAACTCAATCCAAAAGTCCCTTGTGCCCAAATTGACACGCCTTTATAAATAATATCCTCAATAACCTTGAACTATGGTGAGCTGATGTTATGGAGGTTAGCCAAATGACTGTGGGCTGTGGTTACAAAACTGATTTGTAGTTTTGACTTTTGACTTTTGACTTTTGACTTTTGAGTAAGGTTCGCAATTTTGTATACCATTAGTGTAACGGTCAGAGCTTGGACTGGTTCTCTACCGGTGTACTGAGAAGTTGAAAAAAAAAACTGCTGCCTAGTACCAGGCCCGACTGTCAAAATTCTATAAAAAAGTTGAAAAAACATCAAAAAAGAAATGGCCTAGTGTCAGACTTTAGTACAAGTCATGTATAGGGTGTAGCAAGTGGTAAAGGTCTTGAACCGAGTGTATCATTTGATTTACCATGGTTCACATATCGATAGGCTGTTGGACTGGTAAATGATGCCCATACTCTACCATAGTGGATGGTATTGTAAACCTTGATTTTAGGTATCCAGCTATTGGAGATCACTGGATAGCCGATGATTGAATATCATTTGTTGGTTATGATAACTAGTGAATGGCTGGCTCAGGAACGACAATGATCGACTGTCAAACATCTCGTGGTTGATGATACATTATTGTTAAAAGATGAAATTTTTTTTATGATCTTGTAATGTTTGACAATCAGTCAACAAAATGATGTTAGGTGGGTGGCATTCAGTAACTAACATTCTATTAGTTGTCTAATTTACCAATAACCGGTGATCATAACTGACAATAAACCAATAATTGAGATCAATAATTGTCAATCCATAGGAAGTTAGAGCTCATCGAGTATTTATTTGTTTGGGATCCATATTACTGGCCATCAGACAAACTTATAAATTTCAGATGATTAATGGCTGACTTTATCAATCTCATGGTCTTTTGGTGGTAAGGCAGGTTAATGTTTTGTCAGACAATTACCAACCATCGTCAGTCACTAGTCAGTTATCTATTGTCTCTGATTGGTCTAACAACCATATTTCTCAACTAAAGATATGTGGAGACCAACAATCTCTAAAGTGTCATTTTTCTTCATCAACCATGGTTTATTGGATTAGATAGATTGGTGAAGAATTTGGGATAGATTGACTGGAAAAATATTTAGATGTAACATCTATAATATCTATAATTTTCAAAAACATGCTGACATCGTAGTACAAAACAAAATTACAGAAAACCCCTCAAAGCAAAGTAAACCATAGTCCCATGATCACTCTTTTTCTCCCTCTCTATCTCTCTATATATACACATCACCCCCACTCAAAGGCTTGACGTCCTCGTCAAGCCCCAACATAACCCAGATCAAACCCTAGCATAGTGCATGTGAGGCGTAGCCCAGTGGTGGCTCCACGCCGTGACGAGTCCTCTGACTCCGTCTACGGGTAGCCCTTTCCTACTCGAGCCCCCTCACCATGCTCAAATACTAGGTCGGCTCTGATACCAAATGTCATGACCCGGGTCTGATGGGCTAACTGACCTATCAATTTCGTTTGGTCTAAACCACTGACCAAAATACTTAAGCTGAAGTTGATAGTAGTATACTCATCAGACCCTTATAAGTCAATCTTAATCCTACCCACTTTCGATGTGGGACTAATCAGGGGTGTTACATACACTCACACACATATATATGCACACACATATGCATCCAGTAAGAGGCACATGCAAGCAGTGGCGGAGCAGTGGAGAAAAAGGTCAGACCTTTTCTCTTGTTTGTGCTTTCTTTCCTTCGGCATAGTTGGCTGCCTCCGATGGAGGTGTGACTGCTATTACTAGCATCACCACTTCTTTAAGTCTCTTTTACTTCTTGCAACAGTATTATATCAGTTGTAACAGGCCCAAATCAGCAATTCCTGACCTAGACTTTCTGATTTTGATCAGTTTCCATTGAGCTAACTCAGGTTTGAGAATGGCCACTTCAGATCCTGGATCAGAATGAAATTGGCCTATTCGGCGAAACTTGTTTAAAATTATTGTTTTAAATATACTAAACAGTGAATGAATCAGAAAGTACATTTGACTTCAGCCACATACAAAATACAATATCCTAATAATACTTCCACACTTCTACCACAGAAGTTGGTGCTCGGAAAACAATGATGGTAGATGAGCATATAATCTGGTAGATGTCTTTCAGAGAAGTATTCATTTTTGGGTTATAATTTTTTGTTCCATCATTCTTACTATTTTCATTATGTTGTCATGTGTAACAATTGTTTTTTGAATTTGTGCTTGTCAGCTTTCCACATGTCAAAAACCAAAGAGATTGACATTATATTGGTTACATTACACCTGCGGTGCAGTTGGCCTCTCACTATGTTCAGTGTGGCTCTTGCGGCATAGTAGTTTGACGGGAAGCTCTGACATAGACAATTGGATCTGTGAAGCAAAGGAATCTGCAACTGGATTTCTGAAGGATCATGTTGAACAACCAGTATGCTGCATAAATTTTTTATTTGATACTGTTTTTACTTCTCAGTGCTAGCCAACATGATCTGGTTGAGTCAAACTTGGTGCTTTCTTGAGTGTGAATACGAAGACAATCCTAACTTCAACCATGCCCTTTGGAATTTGAACTAACCATTGCTGCAATAGCTCAAGTCAGTGGACCAAAGCTGACCAATAATGGCCTTAGCTTAACTCCAAGGTTCTCATCTAATTAAGATGAGACATGTTATGATGTGCCTCAACTTTACTGTAGCTATCAAGAATATCTCTGCCTTACTACCTTTTCAAGTTTCTTTTCCTCTACACTAGTACACTGTTAGATCAACTGGTTGTTTTGACAAGATCAATTCTCCTTCACCTTAGGAGGAATTCCAATGGAAGAGCTTGAAGAAGAAAGATCTCCAACTGTTCCCACTAGTCCATTAACGCATTTTTAGAAGTTCCATGTGAAAAGAAGCAAACATCTACTAGTGGAATGAAGGATCACTGCCAGTAAGGATCCTCCTACCCTTGAGCTTTGACAACCGTAGAAACCCTTTCTTCACCATTTATAATAAAGGGAGTTATTGGTCCAAGATCCAGTGGTGTTGTCATTTCACCTCGGTTCCCTCAGTTTTAGAGGTTACATGATGAGGCTGTTAAACTATTCATGGTATGTGACAAGCAGAGCCAAGATGTTCAGCTGTCCTTAACCATGATCTTAGCTTCTTGTCTATTTGATTGGAGATGTGGGGGGCCTATATGAATTCCTCCAAGTAATTTTGGTTTAGCCTTCTTTTGTTATCATGACAGCTCACTTGCCGAAGTTATTATAGTTTCTGTTTTATCATCTTGGTTTCTTTTGCCATCTCTTCTTTTTTCCTATTTTAAGTGATCTTTAGGCTGAGAAAAGGCCCTGAGTCAAAATGATTTTTTGATATCATTACAAGATCTCTAGGACCAAGTAATGGAGGATTTTGCCGGTCTTTAAAAATTTCAATGCTAAATCAAATTCTACTAAGTTACTAATCAAGTCATCACTAATGCCCAATATGGAAGTGCCTCTAATGGACTTCACTTAACCTATTAGATTATTGAACTGAATCTTGACGATCTTCACAAAGGTTCTTTTCATTATGTTCGCCAGACTAATCTCCTTATCCACCTGGTCTGATTATCATTCTTGAAGTGAAGCAGCATCACTGATTTCTTCATGAGCCATTTGATAGAAGAATATCAATTTTAAACAGGACAAGATAACATGACCCAGAGTTGACATTGATAAGGGATAACATTTTTTAGGAAACCTAAAGTAGCATGTCATGATCCCAATTAATCTGAGAATGGCATGATGTGATCCATTTGAAAAAAAAAAAAAATATTATTAAATATTTGTGTTAAATTGAATACTTTTACATATAAACCTAAATTGATACAAATCTAACGATGAACACAAATGGACTAAATTTATTGACAGCAAGGAACACAATTTTGTTCGGACTGATTCATATCAATTAGCATTTGTCAATCTGGGCATGAATATGGATGTGGATTGCCAGCAGTTAGGGCTTTGCATGCGGTCTATTTGACTTCTCAAATATTGACGCCTCAACTTCTTGATGCTACTCGCTAGCTTGCCTCTTGGTTCTCCTCCTTTCTCTCCTCTCCTCCTGCCTTGTCTCCTCTTCTCCTCCTCCTCTTCTTTTCTGTCTCCTCTGGTACACATTGGTGTACCTTGTGTTGGTACTCAGCATGGGTTGGATTGGTATTCGTTTGGCTATGGACTGGATCCATACTGGTATAGTCTTGGACTGTCCGGCACCCGAAATTAAATTCATTGGTTGACTCTCCTACTTATTTTTAAACTAGAAATTTAGCACACACGTGATAAGCTTTTTTGGGACTTCATGTTTAACATGTTTAAAGCTTAAGGGTTTAGCTGCTGGTGATGTAGTTGGATCAAAGTTCTTTGTCAATCACCAATGATCTCCATCGATGACTCTGTTACTTGTTATTTATCACCCAAATGAGGCCTGTGACAGGGTAACTTCCTCCCTCTATCCCATGCTATTCATCTTGGCAGTGGATGTTCTTACTAGATCACTTCATTTACTGAACGAACTTGGTTTAATTAATGGCCTGTTCTTCAAATTATCATTTTGCATACTGCATGTTGACCCATTTTTGGCTGAAGAAAGGAGGTTGCTCTTTGTTGTTCTAAACTTGCAAGTCTTCCAATTAATTTTAACAAGCACAAGCAATCTAAATTGGCTCACAACATAAGCTTCCGAAAAGGCTTCCTTTATTAATTTAAGCTTTGATTTCCCTCAGCAATATCCAGGTTTGACAAACTTGGTTTTCGTGGCATAAGAGTTATTCCTAGCTAAATGGAGGAGATTTGAAGATGGGCTTGTTTTCCTCTGTTGAACCATGTGGAAGGAGAGGAACGATAGAATCTTCAAGGTTGCCTTGGTGACTTTTAGGCAGTGGACTTTGATGTTTTTTGGGATTGAAGATTCAACACATATTTAGTTACTTTTATTTTGTTCCTCACCTTTCTTTCTCTCCCTCACTTTCTCTCTTTTCTCATCCTTTTTACTGTACTTAATGAATAAGACTGCAGTGGTGCTACTTTTGCCTCAAAAGAAAAAAAAGGAAACCATATAATGTCTCTTGCATTTTTAAGTGATTCTGTAAGTATGACCTGTGGGCTTATGCTTCATGGCTTGCAGACCTATGGGCTTATGCTTCATGGGTGGAGACACCATGTTTCAAGCAGGAACCATGCCCTATGAAAAAATCTTTGTTGTAGCTTTCAGGCCTAGATTTTGGAGTATTGGTTTAATGAGCTGAAGCTTTTTATGTCTTGCTTAAAGAGTTCTTATCAAATGTAATGGTGATAGTTAAGTTTATGACTCATGGAAACTTCTCAGTTCTTACCTTCTGTTTTTTTAGTTGATGCTGTATACTATTTCACAGATTGAATGCATAGACTGTTTATGCTAAATCAAATTAATTATGATTTTTATCTGATTTTCAGTCTGCAATTTTCAGCTTATTTCCATCAGAGATGAACTTTTTGAAACATTTAGGAGGAGACATAAAGGCGTGATGGAAATAGAAGAGGTGCAGTTGACTGCCGATTCTTTACACAGGTTAAGTTCTACTATTTCTTTGTGATCTATGTATATAACTGATAGTCTGATACCACAAGTCAGCAATTTAATCAACTTTCTGATTTTGTGTGGCCTTTGTTCCCCTTCCAATCGTTAGTGTTTTGGTGGAAAAGGTAAATTTCCAGTGAATTTTCAATATAATTACATGGACAACCATTAGAATCTGCGATTCTGCGTTGTGTGGGATCTTCTCTTTATTTCATTTTTTCAGCTGGTTTGACAATGGAACCAAAATTGCTATTCTTGGTTGATGCTCACCTTATTGGCTGCTGGATTCTTAGTGACTTTTGGTGAATTTCCAGGATGTTGTTGGCTTTCTGTGAGCAAACAAAAGGTCAAAAGCTACCAGAGAATATTCCAGATCAGGAAATGCTGGAAATGGTCATGGCCAGGTAAAAATTACAATTCTTAAACATACCTAAAGCTGTTTTATACAGTATTTACTCTGCACCCACTCTCTGATGACAAGTGATGACCATTTTCTACATTGACTTTCTCGTGCATGTGCAAATATGTTTGCTTCAGTCTTCAAGGACAGAAATAATGTTACGTATTTTGTTTATTTACACATGCTTCTATTACTTTCTTTTTCTGAACTATTGATCTTTACATAATATGATGGAATCTCACAATGATCGTTCACTTCTACCATTTTTTCACAATGTATCCAATTGCTTTGGTGGTTGATGCTTTTTAATTTGGAATCATTTTGCAATTGCCTTCCCAATATCCCGCTTCTTTTCTTTTGTATATGCATCGTCAATCCGTATCTGTTTCGCTGTATATAAAGGATAGGCTTGCGGATCAATATCAATAATATCTTGTGCGGACCTCCTATCAAGTCCTCTTATAAAACCATGGATTCCATCCTGCCTCATGCTACCAATTCGACTTAATTGAGGAGGGGCAGTTGGCTGCCTCATGTTGATCGACCTCTGGATTCCTTGTGACGCAAATCTACCGCCACCGCCACCGCTACCGCTATGCTCTCATCGTGAGTCAGGTCGTCGATGCCTCATTGCTTCCTTGTAGATATACTGATGCTCTAGTGATGCACGAATACCAGCTTTGATATCCAAGTTGATTTTATCGTCGCGACCCTCATTGTCATCATACATTGATTCTTGCGTAGCCCTATAGTATTCTTCCTCAGCTCTTGTCTACTTTTTTTATTGTATCTTCTATTGTCTGTTATAACTGGTTTTGAAATGATTTACGGACCTCCGTCAAGGAACCTTCTTGCATTTTGCAACATCAGATACCCACTGACCAAATGCATCTTGACTTAGGTGATTCCTCCACCCTTGCTGATGTAGTCACAATAAATGTATTGTTAATGATGATGGTTCCTGTCCATCTTTCAGGCATGATCCCGAGCGTTCTCATGTGCCTGTTCCTTTGGTGCTATGTTCCTAGAAAAATTAAATCAAATAAGCTAGTTGCGATTAGTCCTAATTTAAAATAATAAAGTGCAATTACACATAATATCGTAATGAACCCTATTTTGTCACTATAAATATGTCAATCAACCTATTTGACATTAAATACGTAGAATTGACTCAATATCATTAAATTTATCATTGAATATACTAATTACAGTAATAAAAACATAATTAAACTCTAATTAGCTTTATTTTATCACTATAAATATATCAAACACCCTAAAAAGTATTAGATATGTAATTATGATCCAATATAGGTTAAATTACGATGAAATCATCATTAGATAAACAAATCACATCATTAACATAGTTAATTACTCACTAATTATTTCTCTTTTATCACTATAAATATGTCAAGCACTCTAATAGACATTAAAGACATTTAATTGACCCAATAATTTTCAATATCATCATAGTTAATTAATCTCTCATTAGTCCTCTTTTACCATTATAAACATGTCAAACACTCTAATAGGTATTAAAGACTTTGAATTGACCCCATATTGATTAAATTTTGATTAAATCATCATTAAAACCATTAATCATAGCATTAAAAAAAAATTAATTAAAACCTAATTAAACCTATTATACCATTACAAACATATAAATCGCCTTAATATGCTTGAAATATAAATATTTGATCTATTAAGTGTAATTTTAAAAAAATCAATATTAAACACACTAATCGTAACATTAAATACCTTAATTATTTCCTAATTAACACTATTCTACCATCAAAAGCATATCAAACAACATATTGGACATTGAGTCATTAATCACACAGAATAAGCTTAATCATCTTATAAATCAATAAAAATCTAGAAAGAGAACATATACCTCTTGATTAGAGTGAACTTCCTCTGAAGCCTCGCAAATTAACCTCCTAGATTTGATCCAATCTACAAATCATAGTCTTGTTGAGTTTAGGAGAGTGAAAATGTAAGAATGAGGGAGAGATATGAGTGAAAAAGAATTTAAGAGAGTTGATTGAGAAAGTGAAATGAGTTGAAAGAGGGAGGAAAGGATTTAAAAACCATTTTCTAAGCCTCAAACGGTCAATTTGACCGTTTGAAATAGGGTAATCTTGGCCTTTGATCCGTAATGATCTGATTTCGATCGTTACCATCGGGTATAGACCCCGTATCACCCAATAAGGGGTCATGTGACAGTATTGCCCACTAGAGGACGGTCTGTGTACCAATATCTTATTGAACTGATACATATCGTTCGTACCAAGCGGTACAGGTCGGCACAACAATCTTTGCTTAAATTCACAATTATTATGATTTTTTTCACATCCATTAATACCAGTATAAGTTAATTACTTCGACTTGTTGAATTGTCAGAAAGATGCTTCTTGATAATTGATATGTTAGTGTACCATTCAAGGTTATAAATCTCGGTCTGATACTAGTTTTGGTAATCTACTAGATCAATGTGGTGACATATTGATCCATGCCACCTAGTTATAAACCACATAAAATATTAAGATTTTAAATGCTGATCTTTATCGGAACATATGGTTCGATACCGGTCCAAGCATGGACCGATAAATACTGGATGGTATGCATCATACTGATTGGTACTTGAAACCAAGGATTGAAATATCGTACCGTACCGGAGTTTTGACATTCGTTCGGTACGTTACGGTATTGTATATCGCTCGGTATACCATTGATATATATATATAAAATTTTCGACGGTGTCACCTCTCTTCTCCCCACGTTAGGTGACGTCACATATATATATATATATATATATATATATATATATATATATATATATATAAAAGTAAAAAAATCTGTGATATCGCCTATATATATATATATATAATACCATCCGATATGGACAGTATTATTCGAAATTGAAGACCTTGCTTGAAACCATAAGAACATTATAATTTAGTTGTCTGATGATTTGTTTGTATTAACTAGAACTATTCTATGATTGTAACAATTGTATACCTTCGTTAAAAAGAAGTAAAATTTTTTGCATCACCTTTTCAGGAAACTAATAATTGATTATTTCCGATGAGGGCTTTCTTTTATTTTCCATAGGAAATGGTGCTTTTTCACACTTGTGCTCATTTAATTATTGCAGGCTTGAACTGAGATTATTCCCTTTTTTAAGTTGTTATTAGTTTCCTCTATATACATCCAGATAACTAGTAGATGTGTTACTGCAGATATGAGAAAGAGGTGATGCACCCGCTTCAAAATCTCTTGAGTGGAGAGCTTGCTCGAGCAATGCTTATTCAGGTTCTTTTCTCCCTTATCTTAAAATAGATGTTATGACTGATCTTGATGCTATTGCATATTAACTCTGTGGAATTACAGATTCAAAAGCTGAAGCTGGATCTTGAGACGTAAGTTGAATCATTTTCATCTGGATGTTTCAATAAAAATATATTATTATATGTTGTTCTGAGTCTTTTGACTGCACTAAAGAATTTTTTTTTTTATACAGAGCAATGCTTGAGCTGAATCAGATTCTTAAGGCAAATGAAATAAATTTTGCTATTCTAGCTGCTCTACCAGCCTTTTTTCTTTCTCTTCTTCTGCTTGTGTTGGTACGGGCATGGGTTATTCAGGTAGGCACATATAATTGTTAGATCTTTATTATGGTTTGCAAAGTTCTTATATTTTAGTTGAATTATGATGAAAACTTTGTTATAATTTGTGAAATTCTTGCACATCTATGACATTATCTTTTGGGTATTTTTTCAATATTTTCAGTTGGTTCTTTCATTCTGTTTAAATATGATATTGGCTGTGTTTTTGAGGGAACCTTGACATTTCATATAGGAACATGCTATAAAGATAGGCACCTAGCCTAAAGTTTCAACTTTCTAGAAACTACCTTGTGTTAAGATTAATATGTGCTTTTAAAGTAAAAACTGCTGAGACATGGTTGTTGTTAATCATCAATGAATAGTAGAGCTGTAAGTGATGAAGTTGGAGCAGCTGATTAGATTGCACATTTGGAAAAGAAGTCTAAAACAAATATGAATCAAAGCTCTAGTTGTTGTATTTTGGCTGTTGTTTCCATGATAGGTTATATTTTGTAGCTAAGTTTGGAATAAATATTATTGCACAATTCGAATAAGTAGGGCTGTCATCGCTGAAGCAGTTAAGACTAAAATTGTGAGAAATCATTGCAAGCACAAGCTACCTCTCCGTTGGATCTTTTAGTTTGCTAATTAGTTGAGCCTATCGACATCTTATATCCCAATGAAAAGATACTAAAAATAGAAGTTGATGATTGAAGGTTCTTTCTTCAATTGACCTCAACTCTCTCATTTAGTTGGTCGATCAGGATGCTGTGTTTCAAAGATTCTCAGTAATCATAAACCATGGTGGAGCTAAGCAAAAAATACAAATGCAATAAGAAAAATGAACGCTTTTGCTAATGAAGGACAAAGCAAACTGGAAGTCTCTTTTGTAGAAATGGACTTTGAGAGATGCGTGGCAAGATATGCAAACTAGGGCAGTCAAAATATATTTTTACAGTAGTTGCTGGACCTTTGTATTGATGATCCGGGACCGAATTATGAAATTCAAAATTTCAAATATTCTCTTTTGACCTCTTGGTCTTTTGTGGCATGTGATATTAAATGGAAGATGGAATGGCTTGGATGCGTGCTACAAAATTGTTGCAATAAAAAAATAATATCCTAATTAGATTATTCAGGATTGGCTCTTTGATTCTTTTTCAGTTGATATCTGTTCTCAAGCCAAATCTGAAAAGCTAGGGCATGGATTTGAGAGGACGAAGAAAAAACTAGAGAACAGTTGTTATATATTTTGTCTATTTTATTTAGAACTAAGGATCTGGATGGTAATTTTCCAAGTCATGGTACACATGGCATGACAAGGCATAACAAGGCTTCAAAGTGCTAGCTTTATGAGCCTCAGCTTCTCAGAAAAGCCTAAAAACAACCTCTATAGCTATCAAATAGAAGTACTAAAAATGTGGTGTATTCAAAATATTTTCTAATTTTTTTTTTTCAATAGGTTGGAACTAAGTTCTCCATTGTCTAGTGTGTCTACAGTTAATTGAAAACTATAACTGCTTGGTCCTTGAAAATCATGATGAAACAATCTCTTCCAACAGTAACATGGATTTCATTGCAATATTTAAACAGAATCTAAAACAGCATATAGAAATTCCTTAGCACAGATTTGGAGATCTTCTCCATGCATCTAAAATGAGGAGTCATTGCATCTGGCAAATTCTTTGGCTTATTTTGGTTCTACTGCAATATAAAAAAGGGAAATGTTTGAGCCATGCCAACATGAAAGCCTTGATGCAGGTATCTGCTTATATTGTTTCATCTATTCAGAAACATAGGGCACTACTATTTTTGGAGAGATTGATTTAAAGAGGTCACACTTAAGTTTGGTTGATTGGAGATTCAATGGAAAACAGGTTTTAGCAAAAGGTGGGGCAATAAGAGCGGGTCATGATGTGGTTAGGTATTTGATGCACGATGGAGAGACACTTAATGCTCCTTTGTATCAATCAGCATGTCTTTGTTCCCTTTAACTTGTTGACTTCAGAAGTTGCTTTCCTTGACTGGCCAATCAGATAATTTTTGTGCATGCTCATTTGATAATTATTTCTTGTTTCCAATGTGCATTTTTATTTAATCTTTCTTATAAAGCTAACCTAATAGTGAATTGCATTGCTAAAGTTGTTGGTAGCCCACTTGAATTCTAATTACTGTAGATAATATCAGGATAAAGGTGCAGAAGGCAGAGGGAGAGTTGCTCGCAGGAAAAGGCGGCTTCTTGTTGTTGAAGTTGAGAAAAGACTGGTGCAGTTCCAGACTTGCATGGATGAAGGGAAGGTACAATTGAACATATTTTGCAAATTATTTATATTGGTGAAAATTTTGAAGTTCACTTTCCGTTAAGATATACAAGTGTTTTTTAATGCTTTCGTCTTTTGTGTAATTCAGTTTATTTGGTTTGAGATTGTTGTTGCTTGTTAGGTTGAGACCTGATACCTGTTACCCTCTTTTAGTACCTATCAACTGGTTTTAAGTATTAGGAGAATATAAGCTCCTCAAACTTGATGCTGTTTGCAGCTGTTCATCATTATTGTCCTGATACCAGATTTCTCTTTGTGAGTGGACCGGATGAGCCCACATCATGTCTCAACCTACTGGCCCCAAGATTCTAGTCTTCCAATACATTATATGCCAAAACTGAAAAACTTTCAGAATCAGATCCTTGTTACTGTAATAGTTGCAAACTGGCTTTGTTAACTGGCAGTATGTGTTTTTGCGATGCTTTGGTGAGTCTTATAAGTGAAGGATGGAAATTTTGATTAAAAAATTGAAGTAATAGTGGTTTTAATAAACATTTGCCAGGGTATGCCAAAGTCAAGGATATATACATATTCTAAATGCAGTTCAAAAGATACATGAAAATTATGGCTCCTTGTTACAAGAGCTAATCTTCAGAAGATGCTTTTGGCCGAAAATGGTTTTTTATCTCTAAAAGATGAACTGTGGTTTTGTTTTGCTAAAACATGACTATTAGATTATTTTTTTCACTATTCCACTAGAAGTTGCACATATTCTTTGTCAGAGAATGAATGTTTCACCCGTTGTGTATGAAACATAGAAAAACTGTCGGTTGTTGCCTGTTAAAATTCTAGTCATTCCACTTGGTAACTTTATATTAACCAAAGAAACATGGATCACGTATTTAATACCCCACAACTTTTAATTAAATAGGAGGATGATGCTCGATGCTTGTATGGATTGGTGTTGTGTAGTCTTGATCACCTGTACAAGGCAGTGGAAAGTCATGCAAAGGAAACCGGCGAGTGGATAAGGTTAGTGGTGTTTTCTTCAAATTTCTTATTGCATATGTTGATGGTATTAATGAGTGCAAACGATCTTTTTTTTTTTTCCCCTTTGCAGCCTGCGACAGGATATTGTGGACTTAGCTAAGCCGGATTTGAAAACCATATACAAGCTTACTGTTACTTCAAGAATGGGGCGGATGTATGATTGCTTGCTTCCTTCTTCAAAGCGGCAGTGATCAACGATTTCAGTTTTTCACCTTTCAGACTCTATTATTAAATAGCTTGGCAGGGATTATGTTATCATCCACACTATGACTTACAATATTATATATTGTTACTTTGCATATGTAATCTTTAATTTACATTGTCACTTTTGTGTTTTTTTCTGTTTGTTTTACACATTCAGGTGTCATTTTTTTGAGTCATTATTACATGTGTGTGTGTGTGTGTGTTTCTCATTGATCAATGGCATGATGGATCTTACATCTGGAAATATTAGGTTGTAACAATAGTAGTAGTAACTAACGTCGGCACCCACAGGCGCTTTCAGCTAACTTGGTTGGATAGGGGGCAATTAGGAGGGAGGAGGGGAGGGGGGGTGTCCCAAATTTTGACTCTGTTACGATAGTCAGACATATTTGACCTTCGTGTGTCGTTTAATAATACTTCATCAGTCAAACCTGACATACGATCGATCTCACGTTTGAATGATCAGACCTAATCGAGGCTGAGGTGAGGTGATGAAAGAGCTAAAGCAACGAGCTCTCCTTTGGTCAACATGTCGACTCTACATAAAAAGAACCAATGAGAGTGGAAAAAACCATTAATAACTCTCCAACAACCCTCACCGCTTCCTCCCCCTTCTCTGCCACGCTGCCACATGATACATCTCATCACCGGGCGTGCGCCGCCAGAGGGATCAGCTCCGACAGCGGGGTCGCCACCGGCGTCGCCGCCGCAGACGGCACCGGCGAGCTGCGGCATAGCGGGCATGTCGCGCTCACCCTGAGCCACTCGTCAACGCAGCCCGCGTGGAAGAAATGCCCGCAGTCCGGCGCCCGCCGCAGGGCCTCCCCGGCCTCGTACTCTGCCAGGCAAATAGGGCACGGCCCCGCCGGCGCCGACGCTCCGCCCTGGCCGCAGACGAACTTGGGGTAGAAAGCCTCGATGGCGGGGCCGTCTAGTCCTAAGGTCGTCACCACCACAACGGCGGCGGCGTCGCCTGGGGCAGAGGCGGCCGGCCGAACCGGGAGGGACGGGGCGGGGAACGGGCGGTGGGCTCCGCCCTTGACGCGGACGCAGACGTAGGAGGCCAGCATGATGGTGGAGACGAGGACGAGGATGCCAACCGCTATGGCGATGCCGTATCCGAGGCCAACCGCTGCGGCTGACGGCGGCGCTTCGGCCAGAGGTGCAGAGATGGAGTCGGGCGACATAGGAGCATGAGAGAGAGAGAGAGGGGATTCCACGGGAGAATTCATTTAAGGCTACGTGGTGCAATAAATGAGTGCATGGGACTTCGCCAACGCTATTTTGAATGCAGAGAGAGAGAGAGAGAGAGAGAGAGAGAGAGAGAGTCTTTAGCATGGAATTTTGCACGGGAAGTGAGATGTGTAGGTGATTAGTTTACAGGGATGGGCGAGGAATCAGATCAATGAAGTTGACATCGGAGAGAGGGAGGTTGGACTTGTGAGTTGGCTTCATGTGATGTGTGCTAATATTAATGTAACGCCAGGTCCACACACGTGGTTTGCATGTGAGAACCGGGGACAACCTCAACCTCGATGCCTCATACCGTCGTCACACGTACCCTACCGCCAAGAAAACAAACTGTAGCATGCATTCATAACGCAACGCTCTTCAAATCCAAGAGACAGTGATGGCTTTAAGATTGACGCTTCCCGATGCCCTGCTGAACGCAACACGGAGGCCTTCCAACTCATTCTCCGAAATCCTTGGTGGCATCAAATCGATCGATGTCCCTCATCCATGTCATGCTGCTACCAAACTCGTAAGATCCGAGTTCCTCCTCCTGACATCGTCGCCTGAGTGACCGTGCAGTGTCGTTAACCGGATGGCAATAAACAAACACCTGAGTGAATGTGACGTGTCGATCAGATTAGAGTGACGTGTCTCATAGCTGCCTACCTACGTATCATGTCTATCATTTACATCTCTGTTCCCGTAATCCAACATCGAGTGGTGGTTACATGCTCTTATGTTTCCTTCCATTGCTGCTGTCACAGAAACCACGATGCTCTCTTTATCATTTCATCTTTTCCAAGTCTGAATGAGAGCAGTGGGAACTCCACTTTCTTCATTTCTTTTCCTGCTACTGCTTTCCCAGTTGTCATTGATATATACTGAGACATCATCTACAGGTACAAAATCACTAGTCACTACGTTTTCTAATCCTAACAACACAAGTGGTGGTCACTCCTAACCTTCATTCGACTCGGATGATCAAATACAAGTAGGAGCAACAACTTCATTTTTATAGATTTTGGAGGTAGTAAAGTACCCTAACACACCAACTCAGACATAGCTTGATGTTGGATCTTACCAGATCCAAGTCTTTAAAGCATGAGCACAGAAATCAAGGTGGTAGAGAGAAGTTGAAGGGAACATGTTGCCCCAATTCTTCGCTCAAGGAGTTCCTCGAGAACCAAATCAGGCGCATTGACCAAAACACTGCATACAACAACTGTAGCCTCCTGCATGCTGAAGGTGCATTGACCAAAACAAGACCACCTCCTTCCTTCCCTCGGAGAAAACAGCTTGAAGTCACTCGAGTCTCCCGGAAACTAAGGAACTATTCCTCAAGGAAACCAGAAATTTTTGACTTAGAAGGAATATGTATGACCGGAAAAAACATATATGATCACGATTGAAATGGCTAATTATATATTATTCTTACAATTAGTTATATTTAATATTTTAATCTTTATATTTTTAAAAATTATATTGAAATCCATATAAAAATAAAACATTTAATCTTGTTTCTTCTCACGTCGCCAATCTTATTAATGAAAATAGTATGAGAGATTCTGATAAATCGAAATGAGAGATTCTAATAAATCGAAGTGAGATAGAGTTAATACATGTTATTTTTATCTATCTTGTTTTAGAGGAATCCTTACACACCATTACTTACGTTTCAGGTCTGTGACAGAAAAACTTGACGTGAATCAACCTGCAATGAGAAATAAGCTATATTTCTCTGACATATCATCATAGGCGCAATCGGTTTAATTTGGGAGGGTCTAAAGATGATATCTGACATATCATCGTAGAATCCAATTACAATTTATTCAACAGAATTTAATTATACCTACCTTGGGCTCTTCAGAGTAACATTGTTAATATGAAGTCTTGCTGTAGAGATTTGAAGACTATAAGATTACACATATGTTTATAAGGAGGGCAATCAAATGATCGATCTGGTGGTCAATCATTCTTTAGATAGGAAAGTGGTCCTGAAATTATTTTGAATTAATCTGCTCAAATCTCTCAAGAGAATCTTGTACTAGATTTTCCAAGCAATAAAAATCTTTGAAAGATGCCGAGCTCCCCAAAATCCTGCCCGAAAGCACCAAACCTTGAGAGTGATACACTGACGAGAGACCCGTTGTTAAATTAAGCATCTACAAGTATAGTATGATGCTTACATTTTAGAAGAAGAAAGAAACCCATTGCCACTCATAGGCATAACCTTCTTCGATTTCCCAAGTACATAATAAATATATGACATGCAACATATTGGGGAGAATCAACAACAACAAAG
Source organism: Musa acuminata AAA Group (assembly GCF_036884655.1). Classification (NCBI taxonomy): domain Eukaryota; kingdom Viridiplantae; phylum Streptophyta; class Magnoliopsida; order Zingiberales; family Musaceae; genus Musa; species Musa acuminata. The sequence goes on along the minus strand of NC_088330.1, from coordinate 488,810 downwards.
ATAACAATAAGATTATATGGCCTACCAATAATATTGTCTCAAGTTCCACCAAGTCCACGTACTCGGTCTCGAATCAACTTCCTTTCCCAGTCAGCGATACCCCCGAAGGCATGCTCAGGCAAGCTCTCAAAAGGCTCTTTCCACGGGTCATTCTTTGCCAAATCATAAGTAGCTCCTCTGATGGCTCGCTTGTTTGGCCCACAGGCTCTTTTTGAAGTAACAGTATTATAGGCTGTGTTAAGCTGCTCGAGATAGATAGAATGTTGAAAATAATATCAGAAACCAAGGCACAAGGCATAGTTGGTACTGAGTATCTCAGGGCAACTTATCCCACTTAACAATCAGTTCCTACTTTACAATCACAACATGTCACATGATCCTCCACTCATAATCGTATACAAAAGAAGCATACTATCATGAATGGTCTGATTTCATGAATGTCAGTCAATCTAAGACATGACCGAAAGCTTGACATAGAGATATTCCACAGTAAGATAGAGATGATCTAATCTAACAACACATAAGATCGTTCAGCTGGATAATAGAAACTGCAAAAAAGAGAGTCAAGGCCAAACTTACATCCATGTCACAGAACCAAAACAAATAAGCAATTGCAACTGCAGGTGCCCTTCCCAGTCCAGCGGTACAATGGACATAAACTCTTCCTTTACCCTCAGAAATAGCCCATTCTAGTGAAGAGACTGCTTTTGGCAATTGGCTCCTCAGTGAATCTGGATCAAAGTCCCTTGCCTGTATTTGCAATTGAAAAGATGAGCAATCAGCATCATTTTCTGTTTATAAGCTGAAAGTATTTTACCTAGTATTTCTACTAATCATTGGCAAGCAAGGTTCGCTGTACCATACTGTACCGGCGTTTCGACCCAGGCTCGGTATGGTACGGTATCGGTGTACCGGGCGGTACATCAGGGCGTACCGAGCGGTATGCCCTGGTGTACCGAATATTTTTTTTATTTTTTCATACTGTAGCACTGTAACGGTATCGGACGGTCCGCATATTGGTAACCTGTCGGACCGATATGTACCGCCCAGTATGGACGGTACATTTCGGTACGGCAGACCTTGTTGGCAAGTACTGAAATTAACGACTGTAGTTATATATTTTGGCTAGCTATTCTACCAGAACTCGGTACCTGTCTGGGGCTTACTTGTTACACATGACTAATGTGCAGGGATGTGTAATGCTCTTATATTGGAAAAGCTTAATAATTGAATCATGTACTATAGGGTGCTAGCTTCCAGCTGCATATGTACTTGATATTTTTGCCCAGTTCTCTCTACAAAATTTCACCATCTTGATCGGTAGGAACAAGTCTATCAAAACAACTTAGATTAACTAATACGTTACTTAAGGCCTGAAAAGGTCCATCATTTGGTTGTTTCATCTATAAATTCATATGAAAGGAAAAGAGGAGGAGCATAAAATGGATCCTATCAACCAAAGAGAAGCTCTGGCTGCTATCTTCTCTCAAATTTATGATAGTTTATCGTTATCAGAGGTCAAGGTCAAATAAGCTTCGAATAATTCCTAGGGTAAAAATTACTGCTTCGAATAATTTCATTGGTACAAGAATAAGACTTCCATCTCAGCTGCTGGAGGACCATAAGGTAAAGCTAGCCATGGGCTAAATTGGAGTTTTTGCAGACCAAGCTTTGGGCCCCTGATCAGGTCCAGAAAATTAGGCCGTTCATTCATGGGAAAAGGCTGGATCAGGTTTGGTCAGGATTCTACCAGAAGCATGAAGCGAAAGCCAATAACACTAAACATTTGATGTAGAAGATGGCCTGCAAGTGATGCGGACCTTATACATCAGGTGTAATCAGAAATGATACTGGTCTACTGACCTTAACCAGCAGATACAAGCAATAGAAAGGGAAATGCAGGGTTTTTTAATGTAGGACAATTCATGGTAAAGGATAAAATGTAGGAGAATTCAAAACCATCCTAATATGTAGGAGAAACACATTTTTGCCAGGCTACGATGGAAAAGAAACTATCTGCTTTGTGAAAATAGTAGGAATTTGGAAAGAGGTTAAATAAAACAGCTACTATGGAAAAGAAACTATCTGCTTTGTGAAAATTAGTAGGAATTTGGAAAGAGGCTAAATAAAACAGCTACTCCATCAATCTACATGCGATAATTATTGGATTTATTAATTAACATAATAGCCCTAATGCACTCACTCCTACTTCCCATCTTTTTAAAACTATTTTTATTTTCATTAATAAAAATCTCATCAAAAATCACTGATCTGATGCTATCATATTACTTAAAACCTCAAAATTCACAAGATTGATGATAGTAGATGATTTCATTAAAGGTAATGACAGCTTCCAGAGATCTTTCTTCATTATAATATCACTTGAAAACTAAAAGTTCTCTAATTTTGATTAGACATAGTAGATGATCAAGTTCATCGAATGTTATGACAGCTTCCAAAGAACTGTCTAATGTTGCCGTGTAAAAAAGAAACCGAATCATGTACAAAGATAAGCCAAATTCTTGTTCAAGAGAACAAGTAACAATAATTAAGCGCACAGGTAGAGAAAATAAAAGGTGCAACCAGTTACATATCACAACTTTTTAAATAAAATGTGATATAAGTAGAACAATTCCAGTTGATAAGGGTTGGTTATCTTCAGTCAATATAAGTTGCATTCCTCTATTACAAAAAATAAATAAATAAATAAAACAAGGGTGAAAGGGAGGATAGCTTACAGGCCTTCTCATGTGATGAATGCCAAGTTCTTTGCACCTGTTGAGAATATCTTGAAAATTTATTCCCCAGTACTCAATGTCTTTATCTTGCTGTAAGCACAGAATGTATGCTACATTTTCTGCCTCTTTTAGGTGATCAATATCTTTGGGCTTTTGAGGCTGAGAACCGACAATTAAACTATCGTTTATGATAGTATAATTCATGCCTAGGTGCCAAAATTTTAACTACTTAGTCTATTGACACAGAAAAAAACATTATTTGAATGAGTGTGCAAGACATTTAAATTAAAGCTCAGAATCACCCAAACACATATTTTTGGGGCTAAATAAGCCCAGCTCCATAAACACTATGATGATGTACACAGATTAGAGATAAAAAGAACTAATTCTAAAATATGTAGTAATTTTGGAAAAAATATCATAACTTGGATCACTACCATCTCCTTCCTTTCCTAGAATCAAACAGAATCCCAACACCCTAGTCGGTAGGGCATTTTTATTTTCAATAATGCTACAAGTATGAATTTATCTTTTCCAAAATAAAAAAATTGTAGACATTATAGTTATTTAATGAATTAGATAAACCGATGTTGAAGTCATCATTACAACATGCTCGCTGGGGATTTGTCTATCTTAATATTTTTTAAGCTGCTTTTGTTCTATTATAAATAGAAATGATTCTAGAACATAACAAAATTAATGATCGCTACCCTAGTTCAACAAGAATTACATGTAATTTGAGAAAAAAAAAATCGTAGTCCTGTACAGGCCAAAAAGCTGAAGCTTTGAATAATAAATATGGTATTTTGTTGTTTTGCAGCGATGGGATATGCAATGGAAAAGAACAAGATTATCTTTTCCACGAGTCCCTTCACAAGGTCTAGAGACTCAAAGCGAAGAGGGGAAAACGAAAACAACACGTAAGACTCTGTATACTTGTCGCCATTTAGACTCTTAACCCATAACGTACGTTACACCAGTGAGGAAAAGACATGCTTGAGCAAGATCATATTTGAAGGAACCAAGAACGAACAAAGATCGAATAAATTTTTTCAACCAAGATCACATTTTTCACAAACCAAGAACGAACAAAGACAAAAGAAACGTCTCGACCAATATCAGATTTTTAGAGTCCAAGAACGACCAAAGATCGAACCTTATCAGGAAAACAATGGAAAACCCATTGCATCCACATGAAATTCCTCGGGAGGAAAAAAAAAAAAAAAAAAGGGAACCGACGATTTTACCAAGATCATGATGGTACTCGTACGGGTTCCTCATCATGCGCTTCATGACGGTGTTATAGTCCTCCACCTCGCGATTTTTACGGGAGCCCTGTTCCACCGGGCCGCCCTCCGAGATCTTGCAGCGGATGCCGGAATTCTTCCTCGAACTGCTGTCAAGATTCCTGAGATGACTACCATGGAAAAAGGAAATCCCCTCGAGAGATCTCCGAGGTGATGGAAGCACCGAACAGAGGGATCCATTACAGATCGTTCCCATCCCCGCCTCTTCCTTCTTTCCTCTCTCTCTCTCTCTCTCTCTCTCTCTTTCTGTCTCTCTCGATCGCCTCGCTCTCGTCACAGACCCTTTCGCCTTTGCCTCCGCCGCCGCCTACGCCTCGGAAGAGACCACGTTGTAAAGTCACTTTATAGCCTTGTAATGTAACCAATTAGACCCTTTTAGTTGAACAAAGATAAATAATTCTACTATTAATAGGATATTCACCTTCATAATTTATCTCTATATTTGATTTTAACCACCACACATAATATATATATATATATATATATATATAATACATATGAAACAGTTAGTAAGGGTCAGGCATATAAATTTTCATATCATAAATATTTAAATAATTGGAAAATTAGGATCTTATTTGTTATTTTTGTTGTTGTGCAAACGATAAGTTTAATATGAAAAATAATTATGAGAGAGATATTTTGGTAGAATTTTCTGGAGCACATGTCGTCGAGTTCTAATATTTCGGGCTTAACCCGCACGTGATATTTGCAACCTTTCTGGCGGGAAACGTGACGGTGGCGTCGTGATAGGACAACATTTGGCGCCAATTACATGTAATTTAGAAGAGGTAGAATTATGGTAGATAAACGTGGCTTCTTTGGTCAGCAAGCCATTCATTCATTCGTATAATTGACCAAGGAAAAGGCTCCATCCAGCTTGTATAACTCACTCTTTTCAAACTTAATTATGAAACCTCATCCAACATAATTTATACTCAATATATATATATATATATATATATTATAAATTTAATTTTTATTTTAATTTTTAGAAAAGAAAAAAAAAATAGTGATTCAGACTCTTAAATTGAGTGTTGAGTCGAGAAGAACACAGCTCGTTACAAAGCAAAGCATGTCGAGTTGCATCTTAAAACAAAAAGTCCATTGACCCACTTTTGGCCACATGATGTCTTGGTGGAACCCTCGTCATTCCTTAAACCCCCATTAGAAGAACAATCCATTTCTTTTCTTTTATCGCTGGTGGTTGGACACCGCCAAGATTCGACTCGGCTCCCTGCGGACTCACGTCCTCCATATCCAACCACTCCTTTTGTCTGGGCCCCACTCACCCCCCCCCCCCCCATGGGTGTTTCGTTCCAAGTCATTAACAAAGAAGAACTCGTGTTGGGAGGCGGCCGTCGAGCTGGCAACCTCTTTCTCATCCTCCTCAAGGAACCCCGAGGGATCCCAACCGGACGGAGTTCGTCCATCTCAAGGAAGAGGAGAGAGAGAGCGAGAGAGAAGTGGAAAGATGTGTCCCCTGAGAGTGCTGCTCATCCTTCTGTCAGCAACCTTGGCTGGTTTCTTCGTGCTGAGAAACCTCAAGTCCCCGCCGGAACTCAACGAAGAGCGCCAGGAAGAAGACTCCCCAGAAGAACCCCTTTCCCTTACCACCAAAGTAATACGAATAGTTGGGAATTGCGTCGACAATCGTGTAATTTTAGTGTGTTTGCTGACAATCGTGTAATTTTAGGTTGGATCGGCCATCAGCACAGGGTTCTGGACCTGCGTCGACATGGCTAGTGGGAGGTACTTGTGGAGGACTCTGATGACCCCATCTGCGGCCGGCAAGGAGAAGAAGGCTTGCTGATCTGTCTGTGGGAAGAGGTTCCTATTGCCTCTTTCCTTTTTACCTTTCTGTGTTTGTTTGGAACAGAGAAGACTAGTGATTGTTGAGTTTTCATACATGGGGGATCTTGCAATAAGCAATGCTTTAAATTGTAACTGAACTGAATGAAATCCAGGAAGCTTTCTGAGATTTTGGTGCTTGTTTATGTGACTATTTTGCTCCTTTCTGCAACTTAACACCATATTTTGTGACGATTACTAGATGAACGTTGACTTTGTCCTCTTATCTATATAGTCCTCATGTTGCTTGTTTGTAGATTAGGGTAATGAAAAAATAACTGAACTGAATGAAATCCAGGAAGCCTTTTTAGATTTTGGTGCTTGTTTATGTGACTATTTTGTTCCTTTCTGCAACTTAACACCAGATTTTGTGACGATTACTAGATGAACGTTGACTTTGTCCTCTTATCTATATAGTCCTCATGTTGCTTGTTTGTAGATTAGGGTAATGAAAAAATAACTGAACTGAATGAAATCCAGGAAGCCTTTTTAGATTTTGGTGCTTGTTTATGTGACTATTTTGTTCCTTTCTGCAACTTAACACCAGATTTTGTGACGATTACTAGATGAACGTTGACTTTGTCCTCTTATCTATATAGTCCTCATGTTGCTTGTTTGTAGATTAGGGTAATGAAAAAATAACTGAACTGAATGAAATCCAGGAAGCTTTTTAGATTTTGGTGCTTGTTTATGTGACTATTTTGTTCCTTTCTGCAACTTAACACCAGATTTTGTGACGATTACTAGATGAACGTTGACTTTGTCCTCTTATCTATATAGTCCTCATGTTGCTTGTTTGTAGATTAGGGTAATGAAAAAATAACTGAACTGAATGAAATCCAGGAAGCTTTTTTAGATTTTGGTGCTTGTTTATGTGACTATTTTGTTCCTTTCTGCAACTTAACAACAGATTTTGTGTCGATTACTAGATAAATGTTGACTTTGTCCCCTTATCTGTGCACAAACTGAACAAATCTGAAGCAGCGTAGAATGATTGTTTCTGACACCTTATCGTGTTGATTTTGTGAGTTTGATACTTTGGAGAACTGTGAGGAATGGCATATTAAGGTTCAAGGATTATCACAAGGAAAGTGTAGCCCTTGTAGGGAAATCATTTTACTGACACCCATGCATCATCCTCTATGAAGGTGTTTGGTAGCTGCTTTTGTGGTTTAGATGAGCCTAAAGTGATATGCTTACATGTGAGACAAGCTCTTGTGCACATTCTAGCAATTTTGCTAGAATTACAAACTCTTAGTTCTTTTAATTTGCCCAAATTGGCAACTAAGAGCTTTGAATATACATCTGATGAATCATACTGCTGCTGACGATGATTGATGATTAATGAATGATGTGATTATGTTGTCAAGAACCAATACATAGACAAAGCAAATTTCTTTTTAGCTGAAAATAATGCATAAACTATCCTTGAATCTTTGGCAGCAAATCTGGCATACAACAATGTGATATTGGTCCCAAACAATTCCTTATTTACAATCACAGGTAATACTCAATATTCCATAAGTTGGTAATTTATTTAGACAGTGTTTGAAGTATTATGCAATTTGTCTCTATTGTCTTAATGTTTGACGGTATACCAGGTAGATTTCTGGATTAATCCAGATTATACTCGATAAAATTTTCTGACTGTCAATCCTTGAGCTAGCAAATTACCTAAGTGTCTCTTCATGCAATTTTCGTCTCATCACCTGATGTACTTTCGAGTTTCAGCTGTAAAACAAAGAGTATCGCATGAAAGCAAACTCATACCGGAGCATGCCATTTGGCACCTTTTCTGTTTTCTTTTCTTAAGCAAGAAGGAGATACAGATCGGAGCAGAACAGGGTCATTGATGTTCCTTTTGATTTGTAACTCTCAAAACTATCTACCATATATTGAGAATTCTGGAAGCCAAAAGTTCGCTTCCAGATATTGAGAAACAAAGAAAAGAAAAAAAGAGGCCATTTTATGTTGCATAAACTTTTGAAGCTAAAATGAAGGACGATTGATCTGGGCTTTGACCGAGTAGTGGTGGCTTCATGGTGGGTCCTCTTGCCTGGTGAATAACCCATGTTTATCTACCAAGCTTGCATGTTTATCAATACGATTGTTCAGTCGCTTTCGGTGAACAGATTGATTAGTTGCAGGCACCTGTGGATCCCTTATGTAGCTGTTCTCTGCTGCACATATTCAGGTTTGTCTTCTTATGCTAATCTATCCTTCATCCTTATCGATACTTGTCATGAATTGATTTCAATGTCATATTGATGATTTACCAAAAGTCTTCTGTTCAGTCGGTTCTTTTAGTTAGATTATGTTCAGCTATAACTCTTGAGAGGTCATTTGCCTACATTTAGAGCATGTTTGTCGGCTCGTGCACAGTATTTGCAAGTATAATTTTTATATGTAACTGATCGAGTTGAAATTATACGCAGGTATAACTACAACCGAGTGAGCGGAAATTATCTGCTTCTGCACAATTATAACTGATTGAGTTGAAATTATTTGCAAGCATAATAATATGAGCTGCATCTGCACATACCAAGCGTTCGACCTCTTTCATCTTAAAGATTCTTGTCTTGGCATGAAGAGAAAGAGCTTTACCCTCGAAATGATTCAGCTTACAATCTCTTTTTATCTTAGAGATTCTTGCAGACTCTCTTGAAGATACTTACTGTGGGTGTACCATTCTGCTGGTTCAAGCATTATCTCAAACAGGATGGCAAATGTCACAGGATTTCACGAGTGTCAAGTGACATGGAGATCACCATCAAAGGAAGACTGCATGAATCTCATGGATATATATATCTTGGAGATTTGAGATCGGTGAAGGTAGAGTCAAACTCGAGTATGATACCACAACCAGTGCAAGATATATGTGCTTTCAACTCATAAGCATTTGAGGTATGAAATTTAGGCCCTTGGATCAGTCATCTCTGCACATAATTGCATCTTCTGTACACTCTTCCTTGGGGATTATGTATTTAATTAGAAAAAGCTGCTGCACATGCATTTGATCTGCTCTCGAGTTGTTATCTTATTGTTTTCTGGTGTCTTTTTGCCTAAGACATGATGCAAGTTAGGCAGACTCCCATGTTATCGATAATGGAAGCTATGCAAGTTCTTCCTATTATGATAATCTTAACAGGGCTCTAGTTAGTGCAAGATAAAATGATGATGATGATGATGGATTTTGCAAACACTTGGCTTTTGATCACCTCATCATTCATCAAACTAAAAATGATTTATTTTTTTTTTATTTTTTTTATTTTTAAAAGGAAAAAATAAAAATAAAAATAAAGAAAACCTTATGGGAGCTTTCTTTTTTGAAGTGTTATGCAACTAGTTAAACTTGCAGCCACCTTTGTTATCACAATTTAGGTGATGACTCTTATCTATCTTCCTCTATTAAACCCATCCATCCATCCATCCATCCATCCATCCATAGGGTGTAATGATCCAAGTGGGGATGGATGGGTGTACAAGGTGGGTAGCATAGTAGTTTGATAACCCAAATGAGGAGCAAAAAATTGGTTTGTTAATACTAAAAAATATATTTAAAAATATTGTAAATGATCCAAATGGATTCTTAACCTCAATCTAATTAATTAATTAATTAATTAACTAATTAATTAATTAGTAGCCTAAGAAGAATTTGATGTCGTAATAGTGTCTGTCACTTATGAGCAATTATAACTTAAAAAAAAACATATTTAAACATAAAAATAAGGTCAATATTTAAATAAATCTGATCCATTTCTTGAAAAATCATTGCCCCTTTTGATTTTGATGAGGTAGTAGTTATTTTGATAGTTAAAACAATTCAAGATTTGATTTTGAAGGAAGATGGAGTGTTGTCATCGATGAGTGTTGGATTAGAGTGATCGATTTTGATGTGCTACATACACTTTAATATAAATAAATAGCATTTGCTCTCTCTCAATCTCTCTTTTGAATATCGAATACTTTACTTCCATTTATTAATTTTTTATCAATCGATGTCTTACAAGAAAAACAAAAGTGGATTGAAAATAAAATTACATATCAAATCAATCCGTTCTAAATCGAGAATATAAGATAAAGAGTACAACATCTCGGATCAAATAAGACTTGTTAAGCCAAAAGGCTCTCTCGACTCCAAAACTTGAAGTCGTCGGGAGGCTGATGACAAAGTGTGGAGGAGGGGATGGATGGATGGATGGATGTGACCGACATGGATGGAGTCGCACCAACTTGAGAAAGAGAGAGAGAGATGGAGACGTGCCACCCACTCGCACCACATGGCCTGCCGTTGCCTCCTTCCCTTCCCCCTCAACCAACACTTTCGTGTACCAAATTGGACCGCCCAACTAATTCAATATGGGACCATCACATACAAATCATCTCATCTCTCTCTCTCTCTCTCTCTCTGCGTCAAAGCTGGCTACATGTCCATCAGCTTTCACTGGCTGACAGACCAATTCAAAGCAGGAATGGCTGGCTGGGCTGTGGTGTGGTGGCACGCTGAAGAAGAACAGTGAGTGCCATTCTCTCTTACTTTGTTCCTTTTTTTGATGTTTAATTAATAATATTGGTGTGGTATCGAATTTTATTTTTTAATCTCATCTGATGAGATATCAAACTTTCAATCTAAGGTAAACGATCTTTAATTGTAATAGTTTATCAAACAAGATTTTAAACGCCTATTTCCAACCTTGTGCAAGTTGATAGTCCGTCCAACCTCTTCTTCTTACAACAAAATAAAGATTTGTTCCATGTAAACAAATGATATATGCGTGTACGAATATGGGAAAAATACTACAAATATCTCCACTGCGGATTGAGCTAGAAATACTATCTATCTATCTATCTATCTATCTATCTATCTATCTATATTCAAAGATAGATAGATAGATAGATAGATAGATAGATAAATGCTACCCATATTGATTCTCTCTAAATCAATCTTACATTTTACATTGGTACGATACGAGCTATTTCTTTTTTTGTAGGTAGGTAGCTAAGCACCATGGCATTGCTCTCTTTTGTGAGTGACAATGACAATGGAATCCCATTGCTGGTGGAATTCATGAAGCCAACAAGTAATGTACTACTAGTGTCATGGTGGTTGCATGTTGAGAATAATATACTTGTTGTTGTTGGCAGTGTCATCGCACTGTTTAAGCAACGATGATTGGCAGTGCCAACTACTTTTAATAAGTTGTATGGGGTTTTCGTAAAGCATCATCACTAATTGGATGATTGATTCTTTTGGCTTACTCGAAAACAATCATTTTGTGGAGTTCTTGGCTTGCCTTATCCATTACTTATCACATAGATAGATAGATAGATAGATAGTATATATTGTAGCAATGTATATCAAAAGGTCAAATTAGAGAAAAAGGAGGCCACATGGTGTTTCTCTGTCGTCAATGGTTTCATAATGAACTTTTATTATCTTTTTTTTTTTTTTTTTTGCACTACAAGTAACCTATTCTTGATATTAAAAAAAAACCTGTTTTGATTTTGCACTACACGTAACCTATTTTTTGTTCTTCGATCAAAACTAGTCAAATTTGATTCCTTATCGGCCAAATTATACATAGCATGATTTCTTCTTTCACAAACTACTAATTGCACTGTTGTGATGATGGCTTGACAAATTACACGGCACTACTTTTTTTTATTTATTTTTCCGCTTAATTAAACATGGGTTAATCGTTGATGCTTCTTTTGGAGTCAGTCAGTCCAACTCGGGTTTATTTTCATCTAAATAACTCATCGTCTTAGGAATATAAAATTAGCACTGTATTATAATGTTATTCTGTTAAGAGGATACTTATGTATAAAAAGACCAATAATAATAATAATAATAATAATAATAATAATAATAATAATAATAATAATAATATACTCTGAGCTTAACCTATAACATTCATTACATTACACACCTGGCTGGCGATCATAAGAAGATGCCATCATTACCACGACAAGTCGTCGCTACGATGCGTGTAATATGTGCATTGGATACGAGACGATCTCTATCCTGTATCGGTCAAACGCTACCACGTTGGATTCGCCGATTCTCTCCCTACGTCATCACTCGAGTCATCACAGTCACAAATCTGATCCACGTTTAAACGTACGTGGCTAATCGCGAGCCCACTCAGGAGGGAGTGCCTCCTTTTACACGAGGATGCCGCATCCGGCGGCCACGACAATTAACTACTCACGAGACGACACACGCGTGTTGCTCCCGTCTGACGGTCAAAGTTGCCGCCACCTGCCCGGTCACCGCCCCTCGTATCCCCCAACCCTTTCCGCCGCCGCCTTTCGTGTTTCCACCTCATCCGTCTAGTCACCTCTTGGACGTAATTATAATGCGCGTCTCCCTTACTTTCGTCTCACGATCCCTTCGTCGACAGTTGTCTTGCCAGTTTTACCTTTTCGAACGACACGATAAAGACCGGAATTTATGCCCTTTTTAGCTACTAAGGAAATAAGAATAAATAGTATATTTATTTTGATTGAGGAAAAGATCAAAACACGTTTGGACACGTCCACTCTGACATCCATCCATCCATCCATCCATCTTTCTCCCAACTATAAACCATAACCACGAGCAGGGGGCGGCGGTCGCACTTCCTCCTTCCCAACTCATACATCGCCCCATCTCCCTCCCTCCCACGCAAAACCAGAAGACGACGACGTTTAAAGAGAGCCCTCGACTTTCCTCTCCTTCCAACTCCTGAATATCTCAGCTGCGTTCCATTCATTCATGGCGACCTCCCCTTTCCGTCCTGTTCCTCATCCCTCTTCCTCCCCTCCTCCTCCGCCACCCGACCCCTCCTCCGACGCCGACCTCCTTCGCCACCTCCTCTCCCTCGACGTATCCTCGTCCCAGCAGCCGTCCTTCTCCTCGTCGTCCCCTCTCCGCATCAATCCCAACTTGTCCTCCGTCCCCCGCAACGTCAAGCAGCTCTCCTTCCTCTTCGAGGAGCTCCTGCTCGCCGTCCAAGACGAGGACGACGACCACGACGTTGCGCTGCCACGCACGGCTTCGCTCTGCTTCCGCGAGATCCTTCTTGTTCTCCACCGGCTTAAGGTTCTCTTCGACGACCATGACTGCCGCAGCCGCGCCTTCGTCCTCTTCCGGGCCGAGCGAATCGCCGCCGAGATCCACGAGCAGGTCGTCGACCTGGCCACATTCCTTGACATCCTCCCGCTGGCGGAGCTTCGGGTTCCCGAGGACGTGAGGGACCTCCTCCGCCTCCTCCGTCGCCAGCTCCGCCGCACCTCACCAGCCGTCGACCCCGCCCCCCTATCCCTCCGACGAGATGTTCTCGAGCTCGTCGCAGGCGTCGAGAGCGGAACGGTACCCGATCGGGGCGCGCTGCGGGGGATCTTCCGGCGGCTTAGCCTCGACGGTGCGCGGAGCTGCCGCCACGAGATCGAACGCGTCGAGCGCGACATCGCCGACCGCGTGGTAGACGACAGGTGGGTGCCGGGGATGGTGGCTTTAGCTTCGATTCTCCGCTATGCTAAGTGCGTCCTCTTCGGCGCGTCGACTCCCAGATCGGACTCTTCCATCGGCGCCGGTGGCCACAAGTCGCCCTTCTCCGAGGCGGAGGACCTCGCAGTGCCGGCAGACTTCCGGTGCCCGATATCGCTGGACCTGATGCGGGACCCGGTAGTGGTGGCTACCGGGCAGACATACGACCGAGAGCCCATCGACCGGTGGATCGGCTCCGGCCACGCTACCTGCCCCAAGTCCGGCCAGGCCCTTCCCTACCTCGAGCTCCTGCCCAACCGCGCCCTCAAAAACCTCATCGCCCGCTGGTGCCGCGACAACAACCTTCCCTACGACGTAGCTGACACCATCACCAGCACCAGCAACAGCCAGGATGATGCCGATGGCGTCACCGCCGGGACCAACAAAGCGGCGCTTGAGGCGGCAAGGATGACGGCGTCCTTCCTCGTGGAGGAGCTCGCGACAGCACCTTCGACGGAGGCCGCACACCGGCTCGTCCACGAGCTGCGGCTACTGGCCAAGCACGGGTCCGACAACCGCGCCTTAGTGGCGGAGGCCGGCGCAATCCCCCTGCTCCTCCCGCTGCTCCGGTCAGCCGACGCTGGGCTACAGGTCAACGCCGTGACCGCGCTGCTCAATCTGTCGATCTTGGAGGCCAACAAACGGCGTATCATGCACGCGGACGGCGCCGTCGACGGCGTCGTCCACGTCCTAGCAGAGGGCACCACGTGGCGAGCAAAGGAGAACGCCGCCGCCACCGTGCTCAGTCTCTGCTCCGTCCACTCCTACCGTCGGCGGCTCGCGCGGCACCCCCGCATGGTGGAGGTGCTGGTGCAGATGGCGCGCGATGGCCCCGCCAGCGCGAAGAAGGACGCCATGGCCGCCATCCTGAGCCTTGCCGGGGACCGAGAGAATACCGGGCGCCTGGTGGAGGGCGGGGTAGTGGCAGCAGCGCTGGAGACCGCGGGAGAACCCGAGGTCGCGGAGGAGGCGTCAGCGGTGCTGGCGGCGGTGGCGAGGAGGGGCGGGGCGGAAGCCGTGGCGGAGGCGGAGGGGGCGGTGGCCCGGTTGGTCGGGGTGCTTCGGCGGGGTTCGGACTGGGCGAGGGAGAGCGCGGCGGCGGCGCTGGTGGCGGTGTGCCGACGAACGGGGGCGTCGATAGTGGCAGAGCTGGCGGCGGTGCCGGGGATCGAGTGGGTGATCTGGGAACTGATGGGGGCGGGGACGGAACGGGCGAGGCGGAAGGCGGCGGCGCTGAGTCGAATCTGCCGGCGGTGGGCGGCTGCAGTCGAGGCGGAACGCACGGCCAGGTTCTCTGCTATGAGCGTCACAGCGGCCTCCACTACGGTCGCATAATGATTGAAAGGTCAACGATGACAACTCGAGGTGTACAGGCAACAGGATCCGTTAGATTTGGTGTAGCCGCTCAGGATCGGACGGATGCGATTCTTTCTCGTAAACTGTTCATAACCGAGTGATTCTTTCCCTAATTTTCGATTTTTGAGTTTTTTTTTCTTCAAAACCATCTTTATACAATCAGTGTATGCCGCAGATATGATTCGAATAGCAGACTCCTTCCTCCATAAATAATCCTTATTGTTCATTGGCGTGCGACTTGTGGTTGGTGATTGGGTTCAGGAGCTCCATCAACATTATCATTTACAGAACCAACACAAGAAAAATAATTTGGAAATTGCTTCGATGTTGTGGACTCATAAAATGGACTAAATTAAATGCTGCAATTTCCGCCTAAATTAGTCCAAGTATCGATCAATATGAATGTGTCCCAAGTACAAGTAATGTTTTCGCTACCATACACTAAATCTGTTATGATCATGAGTAACAAACGAATTGTATATTTGGATCAGCTGACAAGATGAGGGTTTTGTATGAACGCACACTGAAACACATCTAGTGTGCAGCAGTTCACACAAATCGGAAACTACAAGTTCATGGTGAAGAAGAACATGTTGAGCAAAGTGGAAAGTGGATGGGGAAAAAAATTGGACCTGAAGCAGTTTTACCGTCAAAACAAAGATGTTGATGCATCGAATCAATTTCCCAGTGAACAAATACATGGCTTTCTCACTTCAGAAACCTGCAGAGATAAAAAAAACCAGTTTCAAATACGGGAACGAAATGGTGATCTGATTAAATTCCACCATGATGTGGTGCCAAACAAGCATTGCAAAAGGTCAATTAGAATGTACAGTATGCTAATTCACCACCCAATCAACGAGAGTATTATTTACACCTCGGCAATGCTGCTCAAGCAACTGCTCCAAATGGTTGTTAGCATTTGTTGTTGGATAGTCTCCCCATGTCTGTTCTCTCCTTTATGTAGTGAAATGTTGCTATTCACAGCAGTCAGCTGGCTAGAGGAGGGAAGTCACCATCATCTTTGAGCTGATATGGCTGATTTAGCCTGCACATTTTGGATATTTTGAAATGTTAAACATCATTGGTGTCACACACAAGAAGTCATTCTTTTTCCCAGAACCATGAAAGCTTTAACCATCCTATATGACCACAAATCCCACATTTAACAATCTAATGTACTACTGTCAGAAATCAATATTATCACTGAAACTTCAGGATTACATGGCTGTCTTCCTGAGCACCCAGGTGAACTCAGCCTTTGATCCACAGGACATATATATATATCTCGGATCCAACATCAAGCTCAGATTCAAAAGAACAAAAAAGAATGGTAATGGCAAATTACTCACAAAATAAGGGCAAAATGAAACAAAAGAAGTAAATTGAACCAGAACCCAGGATCAAATCAGCCTTGAACTGAAGTAAAAAAAACAATCTATAACAGTTCACAAACTAAAGGAGAATCAGGAAGCAAATAAAGGAGATAAAGAACAAAGAGATTTTTCTCCATCAATCACCATGGCTGGGACAATAAGGGAAAAAAAAAGTTGAGATTTGGATATGACAGCTAGCTGGATTCTCGCTCTATTACCTGTTACATTTTTTCACTTCCACTTTTTTTCCTCTTTCTTCTAGGCCTAATCTGGATTGCTTCTCATGGTTACAGGCAGCTGCCTACTATCAACCCGTTTTATGTTGTCAGTCCGTTCAAATTTATTTCTTAATCCCTCATGTTCCAGAACTATTTTCTAATGATGGTAAGCCATCCAATGAAAACAATACAAATAGAAAGTCGGTTGATATTCAATAAAACCTAAAACAATCCTAAATAATAAAACACTTCCATGAGTCTCCAGTCTTCACAATGCTCACAGACGAAAAAATAAATCTAAATATCACAAAGTGAAAGATCAGCAAAGCAAGACTATATCTAATCCTAATTAAATAATAATTTCATCAAAAATCTAATGTAACATACAATTATTGCAATATGGTGGATATGAAACTTCTATGGTATCATTACAACTGCAAATAACACTGCAAAGGTCTTAAAATCTATGTAGAACATTCTCAATGTAGCAGTAGTAATAGATACTAGTTTACTTCAAACAAAATCATTTGTGATAATTTATATGAATCAAAAGGCTGGATCTAGTCTCAAGTAACTTATGTCTTCTTCCCATCATAGTAACTTCTGATGGCTATCTTGATTTCGCATCTAAGAAAATACAACGCAAAACTACAAGATCAAATTCTGCTCACTAATAAAAATTCAAGGAAAGAATCTAACCATTCATTTTTCAAACTTTTAGGAGGCCTCTCAACTGTTGATGCAGGGACTGCTGACCCAGAGCCCTGACCAGTGGCATTAGCTGACTTTAAATTGCTGCCTCGTCCTGGTGAGGAAACTTCCACTGTAACAGGACCAAGAGACCCAAATTCAAGTTTGCGCTCTGGTGGATATGCATAGCCATTGCTTTGGGAAAATGCCGTAGAAACAGGAGGTGAAGACTGAGGGACGTCCAATGATATTGGCCTTTCATAACCATTTCCCATAGAAGGAGTTTGTGGCCATGGGGATGGCCAGTGATTCCTTTCCTCTGATAAACTACCATATTGTGGTGTGTCCATGTGACTATGTTTGCGGTTTCTTGAAAGGTGATTTGTAAGCATTTCATTCTTGCCTCTTCCTGATGAATGTTTCTCTCTGTATGCACGAGAATTCTGCAAAATTAAATGAATATTTAAGTTTGAGAATAGTTAGAATCTCTGTAGTCTGTAGTATAGGTTATGCTTGAAGTTGTAGGCTATGCCCTATGACATATATCTGGATTATGGATAATGCCATACCAATAAAGTAATGAACTAGTAAACTCAAATTGCAAGATACCGTGTCCGGAAGGTATGTGCCTGTTCCCCTTGTTTTTGTGGTATCTTTGGGACCATAATCATTACAGATCACAGGTGAGATCACATAATAACTTGGAGGAAAATGTGATGCTGAAACAAATCCATTTGCACCTATATGTGAGTACATGCTTTGCATTTCCCAGGAGTGCTTGCTTTGATACTGGGATGGAGATGCTTGGTAAATTGGAACCAGATATGGGTTTGATATGCATTCTTGGAACTCCTGAGCATGTTGAAGGTTGCTAAAGTACAGACGATAATCACCAGCTAGGCCTGATGATTTACTAAATCCGGAACTTGCATTATTAAAAGTTCCATCATTTGAGCAGTCCCCAAGGCTTGAATCTTCTGAAATTGTTGGTGATGTTTCATGAATAGAACCAGCAGCGATAGCAACCATTGATTTTGCACTACCGGATGCATTGATTTTGAGTTTCAATTCATCACAAGGAGCTGTAAGTCTGCCTGAAGATGCTCGTGGCATTCCACCATCCCTCGAATTCAAATTATCAACAGTCTCATCCTCAGCAATGTTTCCAACATGGAAGAACAAATGGGATGCATGATAAGCTTTTCCAGGTATCGAAGCCATACAATTTTCATCTGACAATCTTGAATCACATGGTCTGGTTGAAACAAGATCTCCGGGGTCATCAACCAAATGTTTGCCTGAAACATCTTCCGCAGGTACAATGGAACCGATTTTAGAACAGTCATGCAGCCAATTTGCATTATTATTCTGACTAGATGAATGCCTGTCAGGTTGCTTTTTCAATACGTGCTCCCAGTCCATATCTGAAGTCTTGATTGTATTTATCTTGTCACATAATTGTCCATTAGAGTCATCGGCTGATGAACTTGAAATATGAATCTCCTTGTTGACATCTTCAACTTTTAAGTTTGATAGCATAGATTCGACCCTAATAGTTCCACTGTCCAGACAACTAGAAGCTGCATCTTGTACATCAGGCCTTTCTCCACTTCCATGTCTATCCAAAGTACTTTTGAAGAACAAATTAATTTCATCTGCAATACTTTCAGGAGGTAATAGAAGTATCCGACCAAGTTTCTGAGCGCCATATGTAAATGCACTACGTATTCGATAAAAGTTACCTGTACATAATAGCACATAAGCAAAGAACTTAGCAAAAGGTCTTCACATGCATTGCAATACTGCACTTCAAGTAGAACCAAGCAAAAGGGAGAACACTACTAACCTTTACTGACACTGCGTCCAAGATTATTGTTTTGTTTCAATGGATCAACTATGTTTAAATGCTTCTGGGAAAATACCTGATAGTTGTTTCCATATACCCTAGATGGAACTGAAAACATTTCTGTGCACTCTTTAATAAATTCCTCAGTGAGTAGTAAACAGCTCCCAATAGTTTCTGGTGGCTCCACTGTGAAAGAACAATCCAAATGGTCACCAAGCAGTTAAAATGTCTCATACAATTACCAGGATTGCTAAACTGAGTCTGCTTTACCAACTAGGTTCGGTAGTGAAGAAATAGAAACAGGGCCATCTAAACTGATACAGTAATTGTCCCAATCAAATTTGCTGTAGTAGTCCAAAAACATATAGAGAACCTGCAAAATGACAGCATCATATAAGAACTAAAAGATGTTTAATGCCCAGAAACCTATTGCAAAAAAAAAAAAGGAAAATGGAAATTCTAGAAGTGAATCGCTTATCTCTTGGAACACTCACCGCTAGAGGGCCATCCAAATAATTATGGTACAGATGGAAGATATACAATACTAATATTTCCAATGCGTATGTAGAAATCAAACCATGATGAGAACCTAGAATGCGGCTTTCATAATAACACCATGCTTTGATCAACATTATACTGCGTTTGAAAAGATGATTTTTTCCAATTTTTCGATCAACCTACAAGACAGCACTGGATTTAAAATTTTCTGCTGATACGGAAAACTCGTGTTAGCAGTAAACATAATAATCTTGTCTCTTGTTAAGAAAAAAAATAAAGGGCCAAATATTTGAAGTTGGACCAGAAACTTTCGCTTTGTACCTTCTCAAGAAAGCAAAGTGTACAAAGCCCACCAATCTGATTGAATGATATATCAACCACAATATTCTGCACAATGCATTTGACAAGTTTAACCTGCCCACAGAAATTCACATCATAAGACTTAAAACGGACGATTGTTGCTGACGTTACAGCACTATCAACATAGCTAGAGTGATGTTTATCACTATCTGCCATGATACATAAGGTGGAAATGTGATTTTACAAAATCAGAAAATCACAGCTTTACAAAATTATAGATCACAACCAAGACAAAATGCATATTGAGATGACAACAATAATGTTTTTTCCTGGAGATCACAATTGTTGGTAGTGTGTAAAATAAAGGAACAAAAAAATTCTATCTTAAAATAGGGGTGAAAAAAAGACCTAGTAATGTGTGTATATCACTGCAGGTCCTTCCTAATTAATGTGAAAAAACAAAAGGCGGGCAATTGATAAAACACAACAAAAACGAATGATTTGGGTGAATACATTAAACAGCAGTAGCACCCTCATTCTATACAAATTGTTGTGCATTACTTCATTTGACAACATATCAATCTGCAATATGCATACATGTGTGTGCATACCTACCACTGCAGTAGCTTAGCAGCACCCAGTAGTATCTGATCCTTGGTACTTGAAGGCTTCAACCATTCAAGCTCTCATGGATGTTGATTGTTACATAATACATCCAAGGGACCAGAAACCAAAACTGTGTTTTCCTTAATTTTAAAATATATACCTAAATGGCTATTGTAACACAGTTTTGTCATCAACATTGTATCTCAATATGGTGTTAAACACAAAACACAAAATCAGGTAGTTTTGAGGGTTTTTAATTTTAACTAATAAAATTTAATCAAAATAGTAAATTTACTAATGAAATAGTTCATTTTAAGGTTTCTTGATCAATGAGTATGAGATGCTGAAAATAACTGAACCTTAGTGTTTATTTTTCAGGCACTTTAAATGCATCAGATCGCACAAAAATTGTCTCAATGTTCCATTTAATTGTACCGTCTCTTATTTTCCACCAAATGTCTAATCCAATAATACAGCAGTATGGTGGCTACAATAATAATCATATCATATATGAAGGAAATGAAACAAAGAAAATAAAATTAGAAATAGTTTTCAGAAGATCATAACAAAAAGGGAGTGACATATGGGAGGTTACAACGGTGGAAAGTAAGCAACAATTGAAGTTGAAGCCAGAGGACAGATTTAAAAAGTGAGAGAACTACTAATCATGAAAATTATTTTTTGAAAAGATTTTAGCAAAGAGTTCCTCGTCATTGGCCGACAACTTTGTTGTTTATAGACCTTAATCAGGACCCTAAAACTTGCTATCTAGGAGACAATGATAACAATAACATATGAAAGAAATTTTATTTCTTAATAGTGATCATAATCCAACATAATATTTTATAAAATGAGATATTTAGAACGTCTAAAACTCAACTCCTAACAGATTAATTACTCTCCTACCTGAATCCAGATGAAGTCAAAGGACTCTAAACAATAACAAATTGATTAAGAGTTTATTATGTTAGACTCCACTCATACTTGAACTTAAACTCAAATCTAAAATTGTGCTAAACCTGAGGAATATCAGTATCGCTGATATATTTGAAGCCAACCAAGAAAAAAATTAAATTATTAATTCTGTTGGAAATGTTTATGATACTAAAAGACCTAGAAATAAAATTTAATTAAACAATATTTGAAGGTTTATAATATTTGTATCAGGCAGGCAAACAGCAGTTCTAATGGCATAAAAATTATTTTGATTTGATTAACACAAGTCTCAAAATATGATCGATTTGGTAATTCCTGCATCTGATGATAGTCAAATCAAAATAATGTTCTGAGTACACAATTTAAATGATCCTATGCTTTTAATGCACAAACGCTCTCTATGATTTCATCTTGTGTTTGTCTGATAGGCATCCATATATAATTCATGAATTTTGGTTTTATACGATCTGAAGTCTGAACATCATCATAGATTATGTCCAATAGTGCTGATCTTGATTTTGAAGGTATCTAATATCAACCATATCAAAATATGTTGTATGATGTAAACATAGTTTTTTTTTTTTGTCTCCATGCATAGGCCAAAAGTTATAAAAGTCTTCAGCAACAAACTCTTTTAGGTATCATGCCTACAAAACATGATCAATAGTGCTGATCTTAATTTTTTTTGTCTTCAGCAACAAACTCTTTTAGGTATCATGCCTACAAAATATGAAGAAAACGAAAACATGACCAGTATGCATAATTAGAGCATAAAGGAAAACCATTTTTGGTAAGATGCATCTTTGTTTCTCGCATACTAGAGAGAGAAACACAATCAAGGCACATGCATCAGACAGATGCTTAATTGATGTATGTCATTTCTTTTAAAAGTATGTCATTGACTTCAGTTTGTCAGAAAATAGACTGTATGATCTTTCATCATTAAGCAGGACATGTATTAGTATTCCCTGGTAAATCAAAACATCAGGGGATAACATTTATGGCATAAGTTAGGTTTTTAAGTTGTCTGCAATCAATGCTTATAACAAATAGAAGTAAAAATTTGTCCTCATAGAATATTGAAATCATACAAGCTGCTCAAAAGATGACAGCATTAGTACAAGAAATTATATGTACACAATTGTAAAATGTGCCGTACAAAAACTTTTTCATTATAATACCCAAGCATTTGAATGATAACAAGCTCTAAAGATCCACTATGATTAGGAGGAAAAAAAATTTAAGGAGAAAGGGAACGGATATATTCCCCATTTAGATAGGTAGGAGAGGAAAAAAGGGAAGTATCACTGGTAGCTTCTTTATACCCCGTCTCTCTCCCTTCTTTTTGGGACAACTAATTGTAAAATGTGGACTCAGGAGAAAATTGTCATATTTACCTATTCTCCTCCCTTTCTCCTCTCCATTCTCTCAATCCAGAGAGAGTACAAGTTATTCAGATTCATCTGCACATTTAATTGGCTAAAATTCTGAAGAAACCAATATAGATAAAGTTAAACACAGACCACTAAGAACAGTTTGTGATGATGCATAAAAAATCTTGCAAAGATACAAAATGTCACATAATTAGATATTGAACAAAAATTTAGGAGGATGAGGAACCTCAGCACGAATGAGTTGTACATCCTTCACTTCAAATTTAGCATCCTTATTCTGTTCTTCTTCTCCAAGAACTGCACATACCTCACTTGCCAAGGTGTCTTCTGTATTTGGAATACCAAATGTAGTCAGATCAATATCCCCATCAGGAAGATATGTCTTCAGAGGAACTGATCCAAATGGAAACACCTAATGAAATTTGCATTAGCAATAAAAAATATTAACACAAAATTTAAGAACACCATGAAAAAACTTTAGTTGTAAAAGTGTCAGATCCATTCTATAAAATGAGATTGTTCATCTCAGATTTAAAACTTCTGAGGTTAATCTCACTTTTGTTGCTAACAAAGAAGCCACATCTATGGTGAACTCGATAGGATAATGTGAAAGAGAAGAACTCTGAGATCAAAAAAGGAGCGCCCTTGATTGTGGCAAATGAAATAGGAGTGAACCAGATTTGGTTGCCAAACTCTCCACAGTGCTTACACAATAAAGTAGTACAATCTCCACCTACACTAGAGCAACACTCACTGATTTGCAGGTGACTAAGTTCAATCACATCATCACCAGTGTCAACAAAGGCAAAAGAATTGAATAACTGCATGACCGCAGAGTGCCACAATGATTATGCCTAAGATAAGGTGTTGGGGACACCAAATCTTTGTGTGGTTGTAGGAACTTCAATGTACTTGAAACATTAAGGTGTAAAACAAAAGTCCAAAATTTTATCTAAACATTGCTTATGTTTGAGAATTCTTGAAACATATATAAATGATATGAGTGTCCTAGAAATATGCAATGTACCAACATAAACAATTGCAGATGGTCCAAATTGCTTAACCATTTCTAAGTATCTGACAAGTGTTGGTTTCCAACACGAACACCACAGGGACATGACAAACAATTTTTCTTTGTACTTCATATATCCTCACCAAGCCAGGAAAAACCAAAGTCACAAGTTTGATCCTCGGCCACGTCTAGCTAAAAAATCATAACAGATATGCATTATTACCTACACCAACTTGCCGATAACAATGGGAAAATAAATGAATGTGCTGAACCACAACTTGGACAATATTTTTTCAAAAAAAATAATTTAACTTTTAGCCAATGCCAAGAACAAATATAGAGGGAGACCTAAAACTAATAGTAGGCACAATAAAAAGATATCTAAATTCTCTTGAATTCACTAGGAATATTCACTACATAGAGCTTAATGAACATTATAAACATGCTACGAGGCACTCATCTATGATGGGTACAAGGTTCCGAGCGATAATGTCTACTAGGACCTTGTAGCTGGCATCTGTGCTTCCTTGAAGCATGTACAAGGAGACCATAAAACATCGACTGTGCGACACGCAATATGAGCAAGGGCAGTAGTGGAAGTGAACCAAGTCAATTCAGTGAATCATCCACAGTAATAACATTTATCGGCCCAAAGAAATGACAGCATAAAGCAACCAACTGCCCCTCCTCAACTGCAAGATATACAGCATGATGCTACAAGATTTCATAAACTAAACAAACATAGACTGACAATGCATGCACAAAGAAAATGAAGAAGGATATAGGAAAGTTATTACCAGGTGGTTCAACTTCCACAGAACCTCGGCCCATACAACCCAGTGAAGAAGGATAAAAGAAAAGCTAGTACTAGGTGGTTCAACTTCCATGGCACCTATCTTGATGAAGAGGTTGTAGAATCAGAAGGCAGCTATCACATACAACCTCCTAAATCGAAGGAAATGCATGGCACCTATCTTGATGAGGAGGTCATCGAACTGAAAGATTGGATAAAATCGTTCAAAAAGCAATGAGACCTCTATGATGTTATGTTGATGTGCGACAATCGATTCAAACCCACCAAAATGAGTATCATCAACTTCCTTGTATATTGCAACAAAAGAATGGTTTTCCACAAACCGATTGATGCATCGAACAAATTCAGGATGTAAACTATGTTGAGGGTTTGATGAACATAAAGGAGATTGACCCATGATATATTGTGTAGGTGGTGAACAATAACGAAGTGGATTTCAAGAAAGCTCAACAGCAATAGACAGAGCACAAAGAAAAACTATTTTGGACACTATGTGCAGCACATTGTATGGACTTGATGATGAAGAATATTGGTAAGCGATCATGAGGACAATGTCTTGGGTACAATCAATCACAAAGTTCATCTACAATCATTGCTGAGTGCACGCCTTGATGCAGAAGTTCACACATGGAGAGATCCTCCGTCCAAGTATCACTTTGTCACAAATCTTATCGCACTGAAGTACATTCAACAAGGCAAATTTGGACTGAAGTCAGTACTCACATCAACAGAATGGGTTGAGTCTTGATATTCCAATTTGTCTGCCAAAAAAGAAAGTGGAGAAATACAACAACCTGTTTTCAAGGTTTTGAGATTCTATGTCCGAGATTATCAAAGCAGTTGAGCCACTATAAGAAAAGTTGATATGAAGAGGAGGCACAAAGAGGCTACTCGATACATATGTTTCAGTCAGCTAAGGAGCGAAAGATTGATCAGTATATCCAAATCTTTGCTCATAGGTGAAACATACTTAGAAATTTTGAATTCATTTAAAATTTAAATATATCATGTTGATGCATCAATGGCAGGCGACACACAATCTACCAGTATAATTTGTCGTGGAAGTAATTCTAAGCTTCAGTCAGACAGACCTACAATATTGACATAAAACTTCAAAAGATCGAGGATCCCGATTCGTCGGTCTCGGAGACTCCTCGTGCAGTTTTGTGGTAGAAGCATATATACATCACCGTATCTCGATATTTTATTTTGCTCAAATTTTAGAATTTTGACACCTAATCCAACATCTCAACTCTTTTCTTCGTGATGGGATGCTTCAATAGGTGAAAGCTACTTCTTCGACAAAGGACCAAGCAATAAAGTGTTTTCCTTGATGAATCTGAAAACACAAGAATTTCTATTTTTGATCCTTATGGCCTAGAATTTCTATTGATTTATAGCTTAAATATACTTCAAAGAAAAAAACCTAATATTGAGGGTTTTTTTTATTTTCAGCTAATTTTTCAGTCATTTTCATGAAATTACTATATGTTGTGTGCCAATGCTTCGATTCAGTTCGGTATTTTCCGGTCCGGTCGTGGACCGATATGTATGGCCGATACAAAATTCTAAACCATGATAAATATTATATATTATCAAAAAATAAACAATTAGACAAAAATAATAACAATAACAAAGGAAGCTGTGGCAATCATGGTGTCAATCCAAAATTACTCGATATAAGAAACAAGAAACATCAAAAGTTGCAAAGTATAATCCAACAAACAGGGTAAACAGGATACTCAATGAACACCCAAGAAACACAATTCAAAGAACAATGTAAAGATTCAGTCCATGAAAAATGGACCACAACCATCCAATCACATGCTACAAAACAGAAATTGGTTGCAAGAGATCATGCGAACTTAAATTGAAAACAGAACCACCAAGATCAAGTATTACGAATTCTAAAGAAACTCAAGATTCATAAGAAAATCACTAACTTTAAGAAGAAAACTGACCAATAAGTTCAACAGATGGAAACAGGACAAAAGGAAAACAAGTATAGAAGACGCACCTCAGTTTTGATGCGCGTTCTGAGCAGCTGCTGCACGTAATCCACAACCGCCTTCCGCCTCTGTTCGGAAACCACCGTGAGGCGAATGCACCGCAAAACCTCTCGAGTGGCCTCCTCGGCCCGTTGCCAATTCTCGTCCTTGATCGCGGAGGGATGCGGATTAGGCTCGTGCCACCGCGAGCGAGGTGAATGGTGACCCTCCGACGCGTCGCCGTTGGCCAGCGGCGGCCACGACTGCAGATCGCCCATTCCAGAAAGAAGTCGACCCCCGGGAACAAAAGGCTCCCGGACTTCCCAATCCACGGCGAAAGAATCACGGTAGGATCGAGCGATCGATGCAATCAAGAGGAAGGGCTCCCCTGACTCGATCGGGATTCAGTGGGGGAACGAAGGGGCGACAAAAGATCGCAAGAAACGGGCGGAAAGGAGAGATCCGTGGGGGAGGAATTGGGCGGGGGTGGGGGGGGGGGGGGCCGCGGAAGAGGGCGGAGTTAGGATGGGGTTTAGGGATCGGGAGCCGTTTCGAGGTTTCCAAGGGGATCGGTTTCCGGGACTTGGGCGGAAACCCCCTCGGCCGCGTGGAAGAACTATAACGAAGAGAAGGAAGCCCTTCAAAAGGTCGCTTTTTTTCCAATTATTTTTATAGGGGAAAAAGAAAAATTATTAAGACAACATAATCCACTAGTTTTTTTTTCTGTTTAATATTTAATTTATTTTTATTTGCACACAATAAGAATAATATAAAAGGCACATGCAATATGACTAATTTGTCTTTAAGCCCCGTGAACTCACATGAGATATACATATATATATATATATATATAACCAAATAATTTTTGAATTATGGTGAAAACATGTATCCTTTAATTGCTATACATGTTTTATTTTTAATATATCCTTTTATATGTTTTCTAAATAAAAAATGATAGTGCAAACAAGATATACTTAATATGTGTGTCATGTATTCTTAATTATCACATATTTGAGATAAAGAAAGAATATTCATTACTCGTAGACTATGAGGACAATCTTATCACTATATCGACATCATCTACATGAGTAAGAGTAAGACTTTGGTTACTCCATAGTGACACGAAATGCATATTATTATAATATTATACGATAATATCAATCATCAAATTTGTGTTTTCCACATTAAAAGAAATTAGTTATCCTTTTCTTATCGTAGATCCATTTGAATTTTATGGATGTTGATAACCAAGAGAGACATAATTGGTCTTTAGAGAGAAACCTTCGTATAATTGTAGCTCCATTGAAGACCCGTCTCTCCCACAAGGAGAGGATTTTGGAAAGTCAACACGAGAGTTCATTATCTAATTCATTAATTCATCAGCTGACTCCTTCAACGTACGAAGAGCACCTTCGACCAAACTCGAAACTTTTGGTTTTGGTTGTAAAGTGAATGATTTCATGAATCTTTCCCAGAGATCAAACTCGAGAATGTAATCATTGCCCGTACAAATAAAATCTTTCTTGGATTCAATTATTTGCTAGCAATCCAAGAAGCTACCTTCCAGTATAATGTTATGACTTCAAAATTCATCCTAAAACTTATGATTTTTTAGTTGAAATTTAAGAATGATAAAATACATTCATCCTCTAAAGTAAAACTGATATGACTTTGATGTTTTCGGATCCCTCGGTCAATATTATCCGATAAGATCCATACTATTCATCATTGGAATAACGAAGAATTATCTGACACTTTTAACCCTTCCAAAGTGGATGGATTTTAATATGAAACTAAATATGATATTACCAAGATCTAAACAGATTACATTAGTTATCTAATTTTGGCCTAACACATCATGGACAATAATAGATGACTGAGAGATGAACTGAGGTGGAGCTACGTGCTCCCTTCGTGTCAGGGAGGACACAAGCATCTTAGGACCACATCATCATCCTGGGGCAGGCACATGATCTCTTTCTCTCTCTCTCTCTCTCTCTCTCTCTCTCTCTCTCTCTCTCTCATGCAGATGCAGCAAGCGGACACGGCTGACATCTCAATCCCTTCAAGATAAGCAATGCCCAAAGCCACACAGCAAAATATCTCTCACCCAGTATCGGCCACCGGGACCCAATCGGTGACCAAAGCATGCATCATGCTCATGCTACTAGTGTCAGATTCAAAGCTTTGAGAACTGCTGGATTCAGTGCCATGGTGTTCCGTAGATGTTTTCATGTCGCTCCTTTTGTCTTCCCATGCCTGCAACCCAGTCTTCTTCCCTGCGCTCAGTGTGTGATGGTTATCATCCCTTCTTCCCTCCTTATTCCTTGTTGCTAAAGCTAAAAGGGATGCCTTCTCCCATGTCTCCATCCTCCTCAGATTCCTCGCACCATCACTGCCCAAAAGAGTATTCGCCGAGAGACCAGTGAGAACCTAAAGAAAGAGAGGGATTCCTCTTTCGCCTGGCATAATTGGCTTCCGTTACTTCTCGCTGTGCGCCACAGAGAAGGGTCGCATGACGGCGTCCGCGCGCAGGCTGCTGGGCGCGTTCTCCGATACGCACGCGGCGGCCAACGGGACCAGGCCGCACACGGGCAGCGGCAATGCGGATTTCGACACCAACATGGTCATCATCCTGGCGGCGCTGCTCTGCGCCCTCATCTTCGCGCTGGGGCTGAACTCCATCGTGCGGTGCGCGCTGCGGTGCGGGCGGCGTCTGGCGTTCGAGACCCCCGAGGAGGCGGCCACCAGGCTGGCGGCGACGGGGCTCGAGAAGCGGGCGCTCCGCCGCATCCCCGTGGCGGTGTACGGCTCCGGGGCCGACATCCCCGCCACCGACTGCCCCATCTGCCTCACCGAGTTCGCCGACGGCGAGAAGGTCCGGGTGCTCCCGCGGTGCCACCACGGGTTCCACGTCAGGTGCATCGACAAGTGGCTAGCTTCCCACTCCTCCTGCCCGACCTGCCGGCAGTCGCTGCTCGACCATGGCACGGGGGACGGCGCATGCCGCAGCAACGGCGGCGGACATGGCGAGCTCACACTGGCCTAGCCAGTCGAGGTCCTCAGCTCTGGGTTCTTCTCGACAATCAAATTGTTTCGGCATGTAAATTTGTAGGCTTGGCGTGGAAACAGAGGAAGAAGATTGTGTCAAAAACAACTCTTCTTTTTCTTGATTTCTTTATGACTTTTTTTTTTCTATTTTATTTTTAGAGACAAAATGATTTCTGTTCTCCTATTTAAAATTCTAGCTTTAGAGTCTATTTAAGAACACAGACTAAGAAATCAACAGTTGGCTCTCATTATATTTCTGTGTTCTTAATTACATTTGAATGTTTTTTTTCCCCTATATTACATGCTGCAGAACTGTTTGGTCAAAGTAAGATCACTAATTTTTCGATTATGATTTGTCATTGAAAAAAAACTGTATAATAGCATAAATTGAGGATTAAGAAGTTTTGGTAAAGATAATTCCATACATACTGCTGCTTTTTCGAGGCACTTGTAATGGTTTTCATGGCTCTGTCGGATGATGTATGAGTGAGTTTGGGTAGAAAAGTTAGAATGGATTATTATCTCTTAAATCGATGAAGAAATATTCTTATTATATTGTATTCATGTTCATTCCAACATCGATACATCCAACTTTCCGATCATATCGGCCGAAACAATCATGGTGCATCCGCAAAGTCAAGCTCGTACCTCTTCCGGTACAACGGTTAATCCCTTTAGATCGATAGACGACGTCATGGAGTCTCTCTCGGCGAAGAGGAGAGAGAGAAACACGGTAAAAAGACAATAGAGAGGAAAAGAAAGCATAACTCGATTTCTCTTTCCATTTGTTCCTCGCTCTTTCTCTCTGTAGAGCTCGAGAAGCTTAACTTCCCACAGTGCGACACCATCGGAGGGTGAAAGCTCTCTTCTTCACCCCCACCACTGACAGTTTCTCTCTCTCTCTCTCGCTCCTATCATAGAGGTTCTCTCCGAGAGAGGAGACTTCGCCGTCGATGGGACTCTTAGCTCCTGTAGTATACCACAATGTTGTTTTGGCTTGAAAAAGAATGTGGTTCCGAGGACAAATGCATATGATCAGATTCATCCATTCCTTTATCGATCTTTTTATCATCATCAACCATATTTATTGTGGGTTCGGTTGATCCATGGAATAGTGGGAAGAGTGGGAAAGCTGATTGAGATGACGATAGAGAATAGGTCATGGTGCACTAGGAATCCATGGAATAGAATCCGATCTACAAGTCGTCTTCTCTACTTTGGTAGCCCCCCACCATCTCATTCCTCGAGCCAAGGAATGTCGAGTGAGGGGGGGGGGGGGGGACCTGCTTAAGGATTAAGCAAGCCATCCCCCTGCGCAAGTGTCCAACGTTCTCTCGATTGATCGTGTCGATGATGATGGTGCTCACGCAATGCGGTGACATGTCATCTCGTGTTTCTTCTCACCCTAATTGCTCCGCATTTAAGCCTTCTTTTCAAGGACAAGTTGAGCTTAATTACTTTCTGATGTGCATATCTAAGCAATTGACCTCATAAGAGTCCATTTATTGTCCTGTCTTAGATGATAAAATTGTGTATATCATTATTCAAAAGTGTTGATGGGCTTATTATGGCATCTCTCCTACAATCGCAGTCAATCATCTCGTCAAAATCGATGTGGCACTCCGGAGCTGACATAGTGTGCATTCATCAACGTGATACCTTGATCCATACGAGATAATCGACTATGCCTACGTCGCTCGAGGTTGTATGAGACGATGCCACATAGAACGGAGTTGCTCGGGAAAGCATGAATTGACACCACACGACATAGAGCCATGCAAGTCAATCAGTATTATGCGGAGTGTACGACTATGCGGAGTGTACGGGCCAGTTGCCTAGGGCATTAGCGACCATTAACAGACTGTGTACAGTCAGCCAACTGGCCAACGTCAGGGGGGTCATATCTCGGACACTTAATTCTATCCCATCATCACCGTAGTAACTTAAACTTTGGAGGGGTCGAGTTGAGATTCCCCCTCTCGACTTCGGACTGTGTGTAGGAGCCCAACGATGAAGGAAAAGCAACCCCCAGCTCTACCTCGGATCGGCTCAATAGATGACATCCTGACCTGACCTAATGTCGGCTCTCGCCAACCAAAAAGCCACGTTGACGACCTTACACACTCGGATTAGATTGAGCCGTGTTGACAACTCGACGACGATGTCACAAGAGCATCCACCATCGAATAACTCCAGTGAACAACTTGGTGAGGAGGCACCTGCCACCATCTCCACCTTCGGCCTCGGAGGGCAACTCTCCACTCTCCTACGTATGGATGAAAGTGTCTCAACTCAGACTCCAGGGTGTTATTGGCATTTGTTCAATGACCCCGAGCTCTCACATCCGAGCTGGCATGGGGTAGCTAGTCATGTCCATCGAGACATTCCTTAACCTCACCCACCATATGCAATGACTAGCTCAGCGGACTATCGCACCCCTCGTACCCCAGCTAGTTCAGTAGACAACTCTCTCGCTATGGTCATTGTCCGTGATCCAATCTATGCTCATCCCTACACCTCACGATGCCACCCTAGTCGACCAGCCACCTTTAGCTCTAGATGCCCATCTCTCAACTGAGGAGCAATCGGGAGATCCGAGGCCAATGGCAAAGTACAGTGCCCACGCGCCCAAACATGCTATCTCAACCTTCCCTAAAGCTGACATCCTATTATCCAACTTGGTAGATGACTCGTTCTGGGCGGGTTGTGGTTGGTGAATTAGTGCAGTGTCATGAGGTTTCGTTGGTAATGATGTAAGAACAGTCAGTTGCCCGCCAACTTATTATGTGTGGGTTATATGTAGAGGAATAGTGATGATACTCGAATTGTCTCAAATAAAATAATTTTCTATTACATTTTATATTAAATATAGTTAAAATATTTAAGTTTTAGTTATAAAACTTGGACTAGAAAAATAAGGTTTACCAATTAGAGCATTTGAATCCTAAAAAGATAAAATATCTTGAATTACCTATTCATTATCCTTTTTTTTACGATAATGAAAGAGAAGAAAATTCTATTATACACTATTATTATTTTGAACTTTATTTTTATAGTATTATCTATGTATATTTTATTTTTTTTAACATAATATATAATTATGGGTCCAACAAATGATCCAATAACACAAGATTTGACCGGACAGCGACTATGACCTGAATTCGATTTAAGCTGTTTGAACCGCTTCCGGTCCGGGCCGTTTACCTCGCCGGTTCGAACGTCGTAATACCTAAGCCGTCACACATGCGGACCCAAGGGGCTTTCTTCACAGGTGAACCAGAACCCGAAGCGGCGTCCCAGAGGAGCCCGGGAGATGGCGGCAGCAGTGGAGTCGAAGGTTTCGGGCGACGAAGGCCGCAACAAAGCTATCGCCTGTGCTGTATTCAAGCGCCTCTCGCTCGATCCGGTAAGCCTTCTCTTTGCAACCCATTAAAGTATCATCTTTAGGGTTTATGTCCCTTCATTCGTTCTTCTTTAAATGAAAGAATTCTTTCCTCTGGTACGAATCCTTGTTGTTCTGGAAGTTCTAAGCGTCGCAATTTTCGTGTAATGGCATTCTTTTTGGTTCTTTCTTGAATAAACGATGCATATATCCGGGCTTCTAGGTGGGGGTATACCTTGCGTTTGTTACTGTGTGCCTTATCTTCTTCTCGTCCCATACCACGAAAACTTGGTTCCTAAGTGATTTTAACTTTTTCCCAATTATCGAACTACTGCACCTTTGCCCTCATGTCACTAACTATACGAGAATTCTTCAATTATTTTATAATCCAGTTAAATGTGTAGGAGTGGCACACACATTTTCATTTATGCTTAGATTTAGTGGCAAGTTTAGGCTGTTATCAAATCTGCAATTCATATCATCCTGTGATGATATTCTTTATTTTTAATTCTGATTTCCTATTGGATTGTTTACCTAAAAACAACACCGAGTTATGCTCTCAAGCATCTATTTTGTTCATCTTTTGGTTCTGATGCCAGAAAAGAGAATAAGAAAGAAGAAAATGTTCTTCTCATGTGTGTTTTTCTGTTTATATTTGTATATTTTGGCAACTTGGAGTGTTAGACTTTACCATTTGCTGGGAACATTGTAGCACCGAACTTTGCATGAAACTTTTGGTGTGTCTTGTAAATTCTTGAAACTTTGGTAGCAATTACAGTTTACTCTTAAACCATTTCGGTCCACGGTGACTGTTTTGCCAAACTATGCTTCCCCACTTCTTAATTTTATTAACATCCAGTGCATGGTTAAAGCTACATACATGTATGAAGCGTTTCTTTACTTGTTTGGAAAACTTGAGTTTTTGGATATTTTCCATCTCTTGGTGCCTCTTTGAAGCAGTTTCCATCACATCACGAGTCTTTACAGTTGTCTATTATTTCATTCATGGTAGAAGTTTGGAGAATCAGCACAAGCAATTTTGCTACATACTCAGTAATGTGTTCCAGGCTTTTGACCCTTTCTGTCAAAAGTCTCACATCTGTTAATCTGTAACACCAATATTAATATACTGTTGGTTTTCAGCCATGATGATAATTAAAGGCACTATGGTGGCAATCGATTACAGATGTCTAAAATTTTCTTTATCAATTGAAGTTGTCTCAGTGCTCGTGTTCTGTATAAAGATATTGTGCTACATGCTTTGATATTATCTGAAAGAGTTTTTTTTGATATGTCTGTGAAAATTTTTGTATTTTATGCGAGTGGTGTTACATCTCATGCATATCTAGACTAAAGCTAAAAGTGGGAGGTGTATACCAGTAGCTGTTTTTTTCGTGGAGAACATACATTCTTTGTGACAGATTTATCTCATTAGTTAATTTAAAACTCATCATATGTACGCTAGTCTCTGACTCTCTGTCATCTGCTGAGAAGTGATTTTATGGTAGACATGGAGATTTGACAAATGGCAACTGATCTAATTTGGTTTTACAGAATAAGTTATCAAGTGAAAGCATTGGAGGGTCTGATATTGCGAGTCTGTTTTCAAACATATTGCAGTTATCAGAGAGTAAAGATTCTCTATCAAATGAAGATCAGGTAAGGATAGGTTTTCTGCAATTGTTTTATAGAAGTATGTGTTTTTCATCTGTACGATTCTTATCATAACATTTCAAATGTCTGGTCTTAGATAATGAAGTGGGTAGCATTTGCAAGTAGCTTTCCCAGCGAAGCAGATGCATGCCTTGCATCACTTGATTGCCTGAATGAGGATTTGAAACAGAAGGCTATTCTATTGGGCAATGGACTTGAACCATCAGTAGCTGACATTGTTGTGTTTTCAGCAGTCCATTCTTTTGTGGTACACATTATGTTGAATTTTTTAAAATTTGTCTACTAATTTGTTGAAGTATACATCATGTCAATGATATCCTTTCATCCAGTCATTGTTTTACTTGTTAAATGAAGCATTGTGATATATTTTTGACAAACTGAATATTGCTAATAGCCATGACTGGGCAGTGGCAGCCTAAGTTGGAATATTAGGATTTTAAGTAGCAACTCTAGTTTGATACTTTAGTTATGTACTTTTGACCAGTGTCTGTCATACCGAATCGTACCGCCCGATACGGGCGGTATGTACTGGTCCGACAGGCCAGCGGTACACGGACCGCCCTGTACCGGTTCACACTGTAGCAGTGCTACAGTGCTCGATACACCTGGGTGTACCGCTCGGTACACCGTACCGTACCGGTACCGAACCCAGGTCGAAATACCAGTACGGTACGGTATTGCGAACCTTGCTTTTGACAATGTTTGTGACAGTTGCTTGATTGCTTCTATACGACCATAAACAAATGTGCACTTATTCCTAGGTTGATGCATGTACTTGTGAATGTAAGCTATGGTGCTTCATATATTTCTTTGTTAATAGCAGTTAGATACAAATGCATGCTATTGAAAACTAAATAATGAGGGAAATTAATTAACCAAATTTGTAAGAGAATTTATGGTCAATTTCTATAGGAGCCTTCTGGAACTGCTTAATATATTTTGAAAACAATAAAAAATAATTCTATTTACTGTTGACTTCTGAAAGTATGCTGCAAGTAAACATACTTCCTGATCACAATATGTTACACTGGAAGAAATTACAGAGGGAAAGTGCGTGGCAAGGAGAGTGTCCCATGGGCAGATGGAAAAGGAGTGATTAAATCGCCGGTGAGTGAATACAAGGATACGAAGTCAAAGATATGACTTCTTTTATCTAGATAGGATGAAGCACAGAATGTTGTATGGGTACTATCTAGTGTCTAGTATGTATTACTTTGATTGATGGTTAAATTACAGATTAGTGTTTTTCTCTGGGAGATAAAACAGGTTGTTTTTGTCTTATCAACCGAAATTCTTGGGTTTTGGTTCTATACTTTTTGATACATGCCAAATTTGATCAGGATACAGATAATAGGTCACTCTCTTAATGTTTTTGAGCTTATGAACATGACAACCCAAAGCCCTTTCTGAGCCCCTTCTCATTTTTCCATACCATCATCTGGCAGCCCGTAGCCCAATTCAATGCATACACCTTGTATATGCAGTTTTTGGGCAGCATAATTTGGATAGAAACAAAGATATTCAAACTATCATCTTTATTGGCTTACAACAAAATCAATAACAACAAGCCATAATGTCCATGGATTTTTTCTTGTAATTGAGTTCTATGTAACATAATATCTCTTAAGTCATAGCATTCCTTAATAATAATAAATGTTATCAAACCGACTTTCACTTTCATATGGAGCCCTTTTTTCCTAAGTATGTTTGAGATCTGATTACTTGATTAAGCTTGAGATTTGTTGGCTATATTTAGGTTCTTAAAGGCTATGCGATTAAAGTTTCTGCTGTATCATTTAATTTATCACAAACTATGTTATTGTCAACCATGCATTATTTTAATGCTTCTGTGGTTACTTTATGCCAGAGTCATCTTGTTGGCATGGCCGTGCAAAAGTTCCCAAATGTAGTGAGGTGGATGGACTATATCCAGGTAGTTAACAGTTCTTGTTATAATTAGAACTTTTCATGATTTCCATGGGTTTTCAACATTATAAACTGATATGTCCTCTTGAGGACGTACTGAAATAAATGATTACTAGATAACTAAATACCAAGCATTTGATCA
Source organism: Musa acuminata AAA Group (assembly GCF_036884655.1). NCBI lineage: Eukaryota > Viridiplantae > Streptophyta > Magnoliopsida > Zingiberales > Musaceae > Musa > Musa acuminata. The sequence continues at coordinate 452,177 of NC_088330.1, read as the reverse complement.
TTTGTGTGGAGATGAATGCTTCGTTTTTGGGAAGAGAAGAGTTATTTTTGTGTTTCATTTATCAAATGTAATCCCTACAGAAAATATGGTAATAAAATGTTTGCAATGGCCACTGGACGCTTACCATCTAGGGTGCACTATTCCATGTAGAATTATAACATATTATAACCACATAAAACAAAACTTTGTATGTACTATGTTCTGAAATATTGTTCATGTGACCTTATTTGTGTCTGTATTCAACATGGTTTTTAAATGCTTGTATAGGTTGTGCTGTATCATATGTTATAGTTGGTTTTGCAGAACATGTGGTTCCATATGTTCTCACATTTATGCAAGTGGTTGCATTAAACTTAGTTGGGTGGTTGGTTGTGCAGCTGTAAGTGATTCCATATCTTGATATTAACCATGGGTTTAATTGCTTCTTATATCGCATGGCACATAAGTGCACTATAGAGTTCCACGATTACCCATATTTGTGGCCGTGCCCACTTAAGTGATTTCCACGACCTTAAAATAAACTTTTTATGTGATGCATATTCCTTAATAATGTACCACATTGAAATTTTAGATTCTCTCCTATTAAAATTTAATTATTTAGGAGAAAAGTGGAAATTAGAAGGGGTGGATAAGAGAAAGAGAAGAGAAGATGTTCATATTTTTGAAATAGTTTCTAGAATAGCCAAATTTATATAAAATATGTTAGATGGCCTTTTAATTAGGTTGATCTACATATATATACTCAGACACAAGTAATCCTAGGTAAACCATGACATGAGAGAACAATTTTATTAGGATTACTTGAGTGTCATGTTGAACCGTAACCAATAATTATGTTCTTAAGATTTATTAATGCATGGATTTCAGTTTTCTTGAGTTAGAAGCACAGCTTCACCTCGTGGAAAGCACTGCTTGTAGTCATTCGTGATAAACTAAGACTTACTTTTAGTTGATTCTTTTGGATGCTGGCTCAATCACTCTTTTATTTGCTAAAGAGTAATAAAACTATCTTTACTGCCAAGTTAGTTGTCAACTATGCTGTTATGCTGATTTTAATGGCAATTCTCTCATTGATTTTAATGGCAATTCTCTCACTATTGGATTCAGAACAAGGAAGACTTTGGAGGAGTATTTGAAAAAATTGTGGTCAGCAAGCCTGATTTTCAACCTCTTGTGAGTAAACTTTGAATTTAATGATAGTCTTCTCAGTGCTGCTTGCTGTCTATGTCTTAGATTCTTCTTGGTAGCTAAGTAACAATATATTCTCTCTTTATTTATATAATATCCCAAGTTATCTTTTGCTTTTGTAGTGTTATTCCTCTATTTTTATTGCATGTTGATTCTCTTGGATAATCTTTCTGATTAAGGCACTGATCCTTAGAAGAAACGCAAAGCATGTTTTAATATGAAAATAATATGAGTTTAATTGGTTAATGTGATTTTTCTATTCGTATTGTCATTTTTTGATCTAATCTTTGAATATGGTTTTGGTAATTGTTTTGTTGGGCCTGATGGAAATTATGAAGAAGGTTTCTGGTGATAGCAAAGCTCCTGAGGCTTTGGATAAAGATAGTGTGACAAATGAGAAGAAAAAGAAAGCACTCGAGAAGGAGTCATGTGAGAAGGATGCACAGTGCAGTATAAGTGTCCTCAACATACAAATTGGTGTTATATGTAAGGCATGGAGGCACCCATCGGCTGACAGGTAATTTTGTGCTTTTACATAATTTAGTTCCTCCAGATGAGAACTCGATAAAGTATGATCTTTCCACAGTTTGTTGGTTGAGGAGATTGATTTGGGAGATGGTAGCTTGCGTCAGGTGGTTAGTGGTCTTGCAAAGTTTTACAGCCCAGAAGATCTTGTAGTAAGTTAATCTCACAGACAAGAAAAGTTGAAGATATACACTCCAAATGTCGACTATGATTAAATTGTACTTATACTTTTGAATTATTAATTCAGAATCGTCGGGTGGTACTAATAACAAATGTGAAGCCTGGAAAGCTGCGTGACGTTACGTCATCTGGATTGGTATATTTCATTTCTTTTTATTCCTCTATATTGTTGGTAATTGTGATAATCATTTGAGCTATCCACCTTGTGAAGTTTAACCTGGACTGTTTTGGTTCAGTGTTTCAGCATTCATATTGTTGTTCATACCATTTCTTGTAATCCATTTATTATCTGTTTCTTCCTGTTAACTCATCTCTGAGTGCTTAGCAGCGATACCTAGATGTTAGTTTTCTAGCATTGTGAAAATTTTACTAGAAGCAAAATACTAATTTCAGTCTATAATTGACCCATCGAATTACATATATGTCAGTCTGTTGATAAACATGATGATGTCGATTTAGATCATCAATAACTGCTTCAGTATCTGCCGCTCACATGATCTGCATGATTCTAAGTCCTTCCTTTTCCATCCCAACTCAGGACATCAATTTTTCATTTTGGAAATTTGAGTTCACCCTTCTGCTATCCATGTTAAGCCTATATCTCCAAATACTGTCTCTCCCCTGTTGTTTCATCAAGATCAGCTGAGTGCACCCCCATGAGTTGCTACACAAGGTTTAATAATGATCAATGGACTGCCATTTATATTGCTGACCGGAGTCCTATTGGGCCTGAGATTATTCCATTGACTTCTATATAGAAATAAAGCTATTTTTTCGAGCTATCTAAGGTTGCATAATTCCATTCATCCATCAGATGTTGAGGCATATAATTGCATTTGTTCCCTATTTTAGCATCAACAATGAACTCGTTTGTGGTTTAGTGCTAACATCAGAGTTCTTCAACTGCTGCCTTTGGCTGTGGCTCATGATTCACTATGAGCCTAGTACAGTGCACATTCTGGTGATCATTGCTGTAGTTTGTCGAGGATTTAATTTTCTAAGATTAGAGGACAATCTTTCATATCTCTGGATTTATACTATGATATATCCGACTAATAATCAAAGCTGTAGTCTTTACTAGATATGGGGCTAGAAAAACTTTGTAAAGAATAAAATAAGTTGCTGACATTTATTGTCTTTGATAAGTAGGGCATCCTTGTCCTTTACATGTGGTAAAAGAAGGGTAGGATTGAGGGACAGCAATAAAAGAAAAGAGTGGGGAAGAGGCAGTGTATGGTTATCATCAGTTAGAAAATTGAATAGCAAACTATTATAGAAAAAGTCCACTTTGCTGCTAAAAGTATTCAAGGATGACATGCTTTTTACTTTATTTATTACCAATTAAGTCAGTTGGCATGTTCATTCCAAGGACCTTCAATTAAATGCAGATTCCAACAAATAATCATATCAAATTCTATCCTGCTGACTGAAACCTCAATCACGAAACTATTGCAATTTAGATGTTAGATATGCACTTCTTGATGACAAGAGGTTGAAAATTAAAACTGTACACTGGACAAATTGTTATTATGCATTAAGATGGGAGAAGCGGCAATGGATGTTTATACAATAGGAGTTTGTAGTTGGTGTTGATGTTGTTACCTGTGATTGGTGTTTGTTTTTCTATGAGCATTTTTGACTTAACCTCTTCCCTCATTTGATGCTAGAAAAGGATAAAAGGTCAAGCTTGGAAAGAACCAAAATTTGAAACTAACATTAAAGCATAAGTGAGTTGCACAAAGAAAGCGAACTCCCTCCTGTCTTTAAATTACTGTTCATCTTGTGTTATCCATTCTCAATAAAGAGTCTTAGTCCCTAAAGCCAAGTATTTTAGAGCTTTGGACCTTGTTTGGGTCTCAACCAAATGAGTTTTCACACTTTGTTTTGTGAACCCAAGGCCTAGTTTGGTTTCTCTATTAAAGAAATACCTAAAGCCATATTTAAACCTTAACTCTAAAACACCCTCCTTGTTTTTTTTTATGCCGAAGAAGCTAATCACAGCATGATGGTGACAGGAGCCCCCCCAGTGGAACTCTGGTGGGGAAGCCCTTTGTTTTAAGGGTGAGCATGATCGTGAAGAGGTCCATGGTTGCAGTTGTAAACAGATTGCTTCCTGCACTGGATGGACTGCATCTTGACAATTTTGTTTTGCAACAGAGTAAAATCTAAAAATTTCATTAATAAAAAATGGAAAGAAGTCAATAAAAAAATTAACCTATAAATTAGATACAGTAATAGATTTCTCATGGATTAATTTTTTTCCCTTACAAAGAAACTTTTAGCACCAATTCCTTTGGTGATTGCCGTCAACCATTACCAAAAAAAAAAAGATAACTATTTTGGTGACTCGTCTTGTGTTTTGCTTTTGAAACATTTTGAGGAAAATAGAAAAAGTGAGACTGAATTCACAACCATGAATTAGTCTTGCATTTATCCCTTATAATTTGTTGTTTTAACCTTCCAAAAAATACTGTATTTGTAAGTCACAGTCTTCTGTTCTCTTATAATCAGGTCTTATGTGCTTCTAATCAAGATCATACAGTTGTGGAGCCTTTGATTCCTCCAGAAGGAGCTTCACTTGGAGAGAAGATTTCATTTTCAGGGTACTTTCTTTTTTATAATAAAGCTCTAAGATATTGTTATGCTTCAATTTTGTCAAGGAACAAACACATTTATCCAACAAGGGAACTTATACTAGTTTATCTGTTTTTCGTAGCACATTTTCTCGTTTTAAGTTTTAACAGTCCAGCGTAATTCTGTAAGCTAAAAATTAACTTGGTTTTGGTGTGATCTGATGATTGCTTTCTGAAGACAATGAGTTGCTGACATTGACTAGTGTAATACCCTGTGTTTTTTAAGACCCATTTAATAGCTGCTATGCTTAGTATAACTTTCCCCATTATGCAATTTTTTTTTTTCTGGTGCTATAGATATTATGTCATGTCTTATTATTGTCGTTGGCTTGTTGCTTATACGTTGGTAAAACTGGGTTTTTCTGTGGCATTGCAGATTATTGCCAAACAAATTACTATATCCAAAACTTGATGCGAAATGACAGTATTTTCACTGTATGATAATATCTTTGTGCTTCATATGGGGGGTGTCAATGGGTCTGAGACATTCTCTATGTTAGATCACAAACAATTATTGGCTTTTTATTAATGAATGCAAGTTATGCAAATCACTGTAAGTAGAGATCATATTAAGAAACAACTAGAGGACAATTAGTAATCCTAGGGCTGTGCTGACACTGCCATACTTGAATATCCAAGCAAAACCTGTAATATTTGGATATAAGATTATCAAGAGATACAAAATTACATGAATGAGAACAACAAAAAATTGATAAAAGAGCATGCTAGCTAATACATTAGTTCAGACATCATCAAACCACTGTGACAGACCACTTTGTCTGTGCACAGGAATAAATTATATTCATATGTAAACTGCTGTTCTCCTGTTTGTTCTGAAAATTCTCATTTAAGATTTGACTACTTATTTGAGATGCATCATTCACATGATTCTGATATGTCTCCGTACTAGTATGATGTGCTTGAATAAAATTGCATAGGAGAAAGTTAGTCAATGATCTAGTGTAGAAAATTGCATAGGAAAAAGCGTGCCAATTGCATAGTGAAACATATCTGTGCAAATTGTTTGTGTCAATATATGTCTATATACACTTCTTTGAACAGAAAAGAGGCTTCTTTTTTGGACTTTTCCTCCACTGCCATTCTTCCATGTGCTTTAAGATCAATAGGAAACAAAATAACGCAAGTGCAAGAGCGACAGCCATACAATACATTAAATGCATCCACAGGTGATTAGGCATGGAGCAACCTTTTCTGAAAACTCCTGTATTGTTTGGCCTTTCTCTTATCCATAAATAGAAATTCCACATCAACCCATCTTTTCTTGTTGAAATGTGGATTTCTTTCCATTTTATGTAAGTCTCCTGATAAGGTTTGAGTCTCTCCCTTTGATATAAATCTTAATGGTATAGAAAATTTAAGTGTGTATATTTTATTGTGTCACTCAGCTGCTAGTGTACTTGATATTATCTCTTTTGAAACCTGATTATTTAATTCGTGTCTTGGTGAACTCATTTCTGTTCCTTTGCTGTCTAGGTATGACGGGAAGCCAGAAGATGTGCTAAATCCAAAGAAAAAGCAGTTAGAAAAAATCACACCGGTATGCATCCCTATGCGCCTTGATTCTGTTTATTTATTTTTTAAAAACTCTGATAAGTTGCTATTTCATGTCTTCTATTGTCTGGAACCTATTTTGATTCTTTATGTATATAATTATGTCTATGCTAATGGAATGTTTACTTGCGACAGTAAACATAGAGGTTGTGTAAAAGTCCTAGAGGTCACTATTGTATATGATCTAAAGATAAATTGCTGACCATATTTTTTACAACTATCTAAAACTTCTCATGATTATGACCTAAAGAGATGAAGATTATGCTACAGCCTTTTCTAATATATAACAAAGAAGAAATTATTAGAAGCAAGCTGGAATATAGAGGAGGCTCTAGAGTTTTGATAATGTAACCTTGGTGATGAGTTGTCTAATTACATAAAAAGAAATCTCAAGAATTAGTGTTTCAGAGGACTCTCTCTCTCTCTCTCTCTCTCTCTCTCTCTCTCTTAATTGATTCATTAGATTTCTTTCTGAAAATTATGTTTGGCTATCTACCATGTATTGCAATTTTTATTGTTGGTGATCCAACTAAGTCTCGTTTGTCGCTTGCAACTATTTTGGATGCAGCATCTCTACACCGACGACAAGGGTGTGGCCACATACAAAGGAGTACCATTCATGACATCCGCAGGTCCATGCACCTCTTCCATCATCAAGGCAAGCGTGAAGTGAGCAAGCAATACGTTTGCTGTGCCAATCTTTCAATCATCGGTTTTCCAAGCTTACAGATACTGTGATGTTTTCAGAGGTATTGTTCTGATGGACTTGTGTGCGATTCTGATTTCTTTCAGAAATCATTGCTTTCTGGACGAAATGTTCCTTGTCGGTGGGTGATCTCGGTTGGCTATGCACAGTTTGGTTGAGTTCATAGCTATACACGTTCGATATGAGTTTCGGCTAAAACGTCATTCGTTGGGATTCGAATCCGAAGTGTCTCATGTGGGATTACAAGGAAGACATCAAAACGAACACGTGTGATTCACCTCAAAGGAAGCTTTTCGCACCCTCAGGCAGAGCTTCAGCCTGGGGTCTACATGGGACCCAGCAGCCGGTGTCTCATTGACACCAAAGGCGAAATGCAACCGACTCTCGGCTCCAAGCGTGGGTGCCATGAACGCGTATCGGCGAAATACGTAAACGCAGCCCGTTGGGACCCACCGTTTGCTCCACCGTTGCGCCCTTTCACAGTGCTGGTAAAACTGGAGGTAGGAATTACTCCAGAGCCTAAACTGACGTGTACCGAACGCCCCCTTAAACCTTCGCATGAAGAAGAAGAAAACCCCAATCGCTCTTGGTTGGGTCCCTTCGCCAGCTCCTTTTTCTTCTTTTCTTTGCTTCGCACTCCTCCCTCTTTTCGGACTTCGGACTTTCCAATGGCTACCTCTCTCCTTGGCTTCGTTCCCCTCCGTAATCCGAACCCTAATCTTTATGCCACCCGAGCGGTGGCCTCCTTCTCCTTCCCATTGGGCGCCGTCCCCCGTCGACTGGATTCGTCCAATTCCCCGCTCTCGAGGAGGGGGTTGGGAACTCGTCTCGTGCTCGTGGATCGGAGGCCGACGAAGATTATTCCTCTTGCGGCTTCTGACGATGAACCGGTGAGCCACCTTTGTTGTTTCAAGCGCACCCATTCCGGCCCTATTGTCCATCGATTTATGTTCTTTGGATCGCGTTTTTGTTTGGTTCTTAGTCGGGCAGAGCAATGAGGATTGCGTGGTCTCCCTGTGGCTAATGTTGCAAAAGAATCAAGTTTTTGGTGCCGGTTCTGTCTCGTTTTCCTTTTAGGGGCGAATTAAGTTTTGTCTGTCTGGTGTTTCATGTACCCTTCTTGTGTTCGGTTTTTAGTCGGTTAGTGCAATAAGTCTGTCATTGTCTCCCTGTGGCTAGTATTTCAAAAAGATCGAATTTTTGTTGCTGGTGCTATCTCGTTTTCCTTTTAGGATTGCATTAAGATTTGTTGGTCTGGTAATTACACGTTGACAGAGTGCATTAAGGATTTAAGAGGCAAAAGTATATCGGACCGTGGATTAAATGGATTTAGGAACCACAAAGAGGAGAAAAAGTTATATGTTTAAAATTGTTAAATTTTCTGGCAATTCCTTCATAAAAGACTTGATTTGTAAGATTTTACTGAAAATAAATGAAGTAAGTTTATTCATTTAGAAAAAAATTCCGGTGAGGGGCTGTTATCTCATCATTTGAAATGACACTTCCGATTTGTATAATTTAACTTTGTAGTCATATGTCGCTGAGGTTTCTTATCTGATGCATAGGTTTTAATGTCTGTGATAATTCTAATGTAGAAGCATTTAGACATTAAAGAGGAGGAAAGTGATGCTGAATTAAACGCTCGGGCAGCACAAGACCAATGGAAGGAGGCACTTGAACACTTCAAGACTGAAGCCCTGAAAGTCAAAGCTGTATCAGAAGAAGCATATGGGGTATACTCAAAGAAAGCGATGGAAATACTAATGGATACATCTGAGAAGCTCAAGATTCAAGCTGATAAAGCACAACAGGATTTGAGTATAATAGCCAAAGAGATCTCACAAGAAGGGAACAAGTATCTTGCTGCAGCAGCAAAGAATTCTCCTGATTCAGTTAAGGAAATTTTGGAAACTTATGCATCAGTGGATGAGTTAAAAAACATATCCTCCATCAGAGATTTTTACTTTGGAATTCCCTATGGTATGCATGAAGACATGTCTTCTTATTGGATTTCCATGCAAGTTTATTTTATGGCTTTTCTTCTTGTATTCTGTTGTCATAATTGATTATACCATCATCGACGATTTACATTTTTACATGGCCATCTTTACTAGGATATTTCTTTTTTTTTTCTTTTTGGTGTAGGTTCCTTTCTTGTCATTGGAGGATTCATGTATTTCATGCTGACTGGAAGTATTCCTGCCATTCGTTTTGGTGTTGTTCTTGGCACCGCAATTTTGGCTTTGAGTGTGTCAAGCTTGAGGTCATGGAAGAATGGGAAAACAACCCCACTTCTTTTGATAGGGCAAACTGGTTAGTCTATTCCGTCAAAGTATTATTCCCATTATTTGCTGCCTTATCCTCTTCTTCCCTGTCTCCTCTTCTCCTTCTCCTCTCTGCTACTTGAAATTAATAATCTTGGTCATAAATGTTGATGAGAAAGTGCATCACAAATTCTTCTAATGCGGTGTTGAGTTTTAAACACCGATTTGGCCAAAGGGACCATTGGTTAATATCATTATTGTCCTAGAGCTTCAAGTTCTAGAGACTGAGCTAGAGAATATCTTTGGTACACTTGATTCCTTGAATCTTATGGACTTTTCTTTTTTGCATTAAAATCTTTCTCATAAAACTAGTTACTATTACTGGTGCTTAGTGCTTCGATTGCAACACACAAGGTGTGAATATTTTGCTGTTTGGCTAGGTAGGTTACAAGTTATGACTCCTTGTTTGTTAATCATAAGCAAGTCAATGCCTTGTCATTGGTGCAGAAAAGTAATATGCATCTTAGAAGCTGGATGCAAATGATGGAATTAGGACTCAGGAGGTAGGCTAACCATGGCCTGTTACTTGGGATTAATAGACTTCATCTGAATTGGACCATCTCGTGTAGACATGGAGATTCATAATGCTAAAGACATGTCACATCAATATGCCATCGTGAAGCAATTAAAACATTGTGATGCTAAGATGCTCTTCAATTTGGGTTTCCAAGTTGCAGATCTGTTTATGGATTGTTGCATCAAGGTGTTGCTATCAGATCTTTGGTGGGATCTAGGTCCAAAAGAGTTCCAATAGATGTTGCTCAGATGCTGACGTTTGCATCAGGGAAATATGCTGCTAACAAGATGAATAATCATTCCTGTCACTTGTTTATTGAAATCTCTTTTTGGTCCTTGGTTATCTGCCATGTACTATTCTTTGCAATACTGTTTCTCTGTAATCACATCTGCTTACAGTGATTCTGGTAATGCAGCAATTTCTGCTATTATCTTCTGCAGGCAGTGGCTGTTGTGTTCACAGGTAAAAGTTCCTTTAGTCATGCACAAATGAAAGATGTTCTAACATCATTAACTTTGATTTTATATTCTTCTGATATTGATTCAAAATTTTGGTAGTATTAATGATTTAATTTTTACCATGCAGAGGGGATCATTTCCAAATCTTTTACTGCTCCTTATCAGGTTAGTATGCAAAACTTGTCTATATCATTTGTCATATGTTGTGTTCTTCTAAGATTGGAAAAATTACCTGAGTTAAAAAAGGTTAAAACCGTTGGATGCTTTTAACACTCCAAACTATCTTAAGTGGATCCTTTTTTTTGTATGCTTGCTGCATATCTCTGTTATTGTAAACAAGATAATTTGATCACATGGTCATATTTTGAAACTCATATAGTAATTATCACCTTAGTCACAATGAATCTGTCAACCGATCAAAATGACTTTTATTGTGTTCAGACCTGATCATTTATGGTGTGTGGATTATAACGGACTGTCTATCCTGGTGAATCTTAGATCTGGCAGAAACCAACATCATGAATAGTGGCAGTTGGCCCCTTCAGAACCCACATCATTTGTGGGGAAACTAGTGATCCAAGTGATTTGTGTGTGAATTTTTTGTTAATTTATTGAGGATTTTAGGTTTATCTTGATTAGTTCCATGTCAGGTGTTGATTGAGCTTTCAGTTGGTATGTGAGTCACCACTCACTTTTTCAAAATATTGAGTAACTTTTTTTCTTATCTTGTCTGGAAAGGCTTTTTCTTTCGAGCAAGAAAATTTTTGTAACCTCTTCATAATATTAAGCTACTCAGGCCAATGCCTCTGTTCTTTTATTAGTTAGGTCATGCTGAAGGGACAAATGGACTGGCTTTTATCAATTTTGATACTTGCAGAATTTGCTGTTGTGTCTTCAATATGCTTCTCATAACATTAGTGCTTTTAACCCCTGTCAGATAATCTTTTATTCTATCATAGAATCAGCTTTAGTATCTTACCTCAGGAAATAACCATCTTGTTTTGGTGAATAGCGGCATGATGGCAGGTTTCTATGCTTATAGAATCATAATCGATCATTACAACAAGGGCTCAAATGTGGAACAGAGCTCAGAGAGTTAATGGGCGTGACGGAGGTCAGTTGGATCTTCCCACCTTAGGAACATTTAGTTAGCACAAGGTTTTCACTATAATACTAGTGTGTGATATTCTTTTTGACACATTCATATAATCTATGGCTTTCAAGATCACAATCTAAGATCTTCTAGTTCGCAGAATATGATGAATGGGTTGGTGAAGGCAACTCTGAAGGGAAGTGACTGCTTTCCGCGCTGTCTCTTAACCTTGCCTTAAATCTTTTCAAAGTTTCTGTAACGCCAGGCGAGTAGCTGGATTATGGTGATTTTAGAATTTGCAGACGTATGAAAATGTTCAAATTTTGGCTTCCAGAGGATGTAATTTGTGTTGGCCATTTTTTGTCCTTTACTTGGCATGCAACTAAAGCTCATCTTTGAATTATTGGTTACTACTATCTGTTAAAGCTGTCTTGACTTGGCTTTGTTAGGTATAAACTATTCTGCAGTGGTAGTAGCTACCATCATGTGAAGCATGTCAACTATTATGATTTCAGATTAATTAGGTCATGTCCAAATGAGCTTTCCAATTTGATTTGCCTCTACGGTTATCAGGATAAGGGTAAATATTTCCTGCAATCTAATTTGGCAGTAACCATTGTCACCAATCCAAAATTTACCTTCTTTTTAGCTTTCTCCAAGATTCTGCTGATTGAGTGCTGAAAGAATTTTGATGTTCGGTAGATTGTTTGGCCCCTACTGCCTTATCAGGTTTGTTCATTTTTATACCAATCGTTTCGAGTTTATATATATATGTTTTATCTTTATGTACTAACAATAAAATGTTTTGTTCAAACATGTATTTGTTCTGAGTTTATATTTTGGCGGAGTGGCGATGATAATTTTTTGCATGCGCACGAGATTACGGGATGACTGATCTTTATCAGTAGCAAAGTATTGCAAAGGTATTCTTCGTTGGTAAAACAAGAATATAGGCTAAACCTGTGAAAAAAAAAAAAAGATAAATAATTTTTTTGCACGTGTACGAGATTGCGGCATGACTGATCCTTATCAGCACCCAAGTGTTGCAAAGGTAACTCTTCTTCGCTAAAACAGGAATATAGGGTAAACCTGTAAAAACAAAGTGGACATTTTTATCTGGGAGCCCGTTAAAAAAAAGAAAAAACAAAAGGATCCACCTACACGGCCCGCAGAGCCGCCTTGTTTACTGCCTCATGCGCTATATAAGAAGAATGGAGAGACATCGAGGCCGTCGCGCGCGGCAACGGATAAAACTCCATCGTCGCCCCGCAGCAGAGGAGCGATCATCCATCAATGGCCGCTGCCCTCATCGCTGAGCCCTCTCTTCTCTCCTTCATCCTACCTTCTCCCGGTCCTCGCCGATCCATTTCCCCGCCTGAGAGGAAGCTGCGGGTCCACCGCAAGCCCTCGCTGCTTCCCGTCGCATCTCCCTCCCTCTCTCCCCCTTGCCCCTGCGCCGCAGGAACCCTAGACCTGGAGCCCGATGAAGAAAGCCCTAGCCGTAGCTTGAGTTCCAGACAAGATGGTAAAGAGGGTGGAAGAGACCGCCGGAGGGCGGTCAGGATCGCGTGGGAGAAGCTGGTCCGGTGGTCCCGGTCGTGGCGGTCGAAAGCCAAGAGCGACGTCCTCGAGGGGACCAAGAAGGTATTTAGGGTTTGGATCAATATGTTTGATCTTTAGTCGTGAAAATCAACTAAAGTTTTTTTTATTTTTATTTTTATTTTTATTTTTTTGTTTTTGGATGGCAATTTGATGGGATTAGGTTGTGGTTCTTGGTGGGGGATCTTTTGGGACAGCAATGGCAGCACATGTTGCGAGCAGGAAGGCTGAAATGGAAGTCGCAATGCTCCTTAGGGATGGTGATGTTTGTCGAGCTATCAATGAGACACACTTTAATTGGTAAGAGTTCTTGATAAACCATCCGTGCATTGTGTGAAAATTTCTGAGAATTCTTTGTAACATTACCCTGCATAAATTGATCATTTAAATTGGAACACCATGTTTATTGTTGAGAGAAAGAAGACAGTGCAGCTACACTACCCCTTTTTCATACATGTTGGTGAAGTGATGATTACTAATTTGGAAGAATTTTGATGCTTAGTGCCATGTTTTCTTACCAATGTTTGTACTTGATTTGTTGCTTTTTTAGTTTCTCTTGTCATAACTCATAAGTTCTCTGACATGATCATAACACTATCCTTCATGTTATTCAAGTCACACTTAACTGTTGTAGCAAACTATCAAATGTAGTTCTCATAAAAGAGCAAGGAGAAGCATGAGTGTAAAAGTGAGCAATTAGTGTGAAAAGGCAAAACTTCATCCGTTCACAATATACAGCCTAACCGAAACACAGGGTTTATTCTTCCTGGCTTTAAAATTTTCTTGTAGACAACAATGATTTTTTCCTTAAAATCTTAATTCTAGTGTGTTCTGGAGGTAAAGGTTAAATCTCGAGAATTAATAGTAATGTCTGTTTTATTAATTCATAGGGTAGAATATTAAGGTAATTTGACATGCCTAATAGCTTGATATAGCTTATTTTGAAAATGACTCTAGCCCAAACTACTATATCATGAGCCTATAGGTGTTCTGGCCTTCTTATAACAAAGGAAAATTTGGTTGAAGATCTCTGGGAAGCCATATATTGGGCTGCTTTTAATACCCTGAGAAAAGCTTTTACTTTGGTCAACTGTTGAAAAATTTCATGTATAGTTAGTTTGATTTTGAGAGGGTGAGCCTTTTTGTCACAGTGTGTCCTTCATCTGCTTTGATAGATTTGTTCTGTGTACTGTTGTCTGAAGAGAAGTACTTCTACTCATAATAGTTCTATTTTTTTTTTCCTTTGTCTCTCTTGCTACAGAAAGTATTTTCCAGAACATAAATTGCCAGAAAATATTGTTGCAACTACTCATAATAGTTCTATGTTTTTTTCCTTTGTCTCTCTTGCTACAGCAAGTATTTTCCAGAACATAAATTGCCAGAAAATATTGTTGCAACGACCAGTGCCAAGGATGCTTTATTAGGAGCTGATTATTGCTTTCATGCTGTTCCTGTGCAGGTACCTTGATATCTTTAGGACTAATTTCTGGACTTGTCTCATTATCAGTATTTTCTATGTTGCATGAATAATATATTTGGCCTATGAAAATGGACTTTAAATCAAAGATCTTACTAATTCTGACACTTGTAACCCAGTCCATCTTTTGCAGTTCAGTTCATCCTTTCTTCGAGGCATTTCACAACATGTTGACCCGAACTTGCCATTTATATCTCTTAGCAAAGGGTTGGAACTAAATACTTTAAGGACAATGTCTCAAATCATTCCACGTGCACTAGGAAATCCTCGTCAACCTTTTATAGTGCTATCGGGGCCTTCCTTTGCAGTAGAGTTGATGAGGAAAATGCCAACAGGTATTGCCTGTGAAATAAACATTATGCTTATTCTCTGGTATGATATTTTTTCCTAGTCCATTTGATTGACAATTAAATGCCGTGCTTCTTAGATGATGATATATTATGTTTCAGTAAAACATGAGTCTGCAATCCTGCCATTTCATGTATGCATTGTGCATTTATTTTTCATTCCAGAAGCTAAGAGTCTTCTGATGTCCTTTCTTTTGTGGTGCAGCAATGGTGGTTGCATCAAAAGACGAAAAGTTAGCAAGTGCAGCTCAACAGTTATTAGCCTCTCCAAATCTTAGGATTAGCTCCTCAAGGTGAATAAGCATTCTTAGTTTCCAATATCGTGTAATGACTGTGATGCTTCTCTGAATTGATGCCAGTAGAGTATTTGTACATTTTATGCCTGTTATTTGATTTACCATCTTTGGAAACTTATACAACAAACTTTGAGACAAGCATGAATAAAAAAATCTAATACTTAAAGACAATTCAAATACAGTAAAATAAGTTTTTTTTAAAGCAAAAGAAAGTGATCAGAAACTCCAGTATTTTTCATTTATGCTCTGGTGATATGAAATTCAGTTAAATATTGGTATTCTGTATTATAGAATTCTAATTAATAAAAATGATTAACTTTCTTGATTGAATGTAAAGAATCAATTTACAATTTTGGTATACCATCGTCTTGGTGAATAGTTTCAACCATAACTTCCTCTGAATGAGCAAGACTTTTGGTTTTTGGTTAAAAGGAGAGGTACATGCATCAAGATTGCACTGCTGTTTCTTCATTATAATGTCTGTTTGTATAGTTCTCTTATTCAGTTAGTGTATATGAAAGAAGATTCTATTACTAGGTTCTTCATATAATTCATTGTAGTTTGTTTTGTAAATCTTCAATTTATGACTTGTGATACTTCAGTGATATTACAGGAGTGGAAATTGCAGGTGCACTGAAAAATGTACTTGCCATAGCAGCAGGCATTGTAGAGGGAATGAATCTTGGAAATAATTGTATGTCAGCTCTTGTGGCACAGGGTTGTTCTGAGATCCGATGGTTGGCAACAAAGGTACATATGATACATTAACATGTCTTGTCATTATTTGAACTTGCAGTAATTCTTTTTGTATACTGCAGTAACATTCTCACCTATTCTCTTTGTTCTGATCGCTGCTAGAATTTTATATTTGAAAGGTGACAATTTTTTTGTATTCTTTTGAAGATGGGAGCAAAGCCAACAACACTTACTGGATTATCAGGGACTGGTGACATTATGCTTACATGTTTTGTCAATCTTTCGAGAAATCGAACAGTTGGGTTACGTCTTGGATCAGGAGAGAAGCTTGATGACATATTGAGTACAATGAATCAGGTTTCCATTAGGTCATTCAATTCTTAACAATGATATTGAAGCAAAACCCAGAGAGTATCAACTTGATGAAGCAATTTCTTCTCTAGGTTGCTGAAGGTGTATCTACAGCAGGGGCTGTTATTGCATTGGCCCAGAAGTACAATGTAAAGATGCCAGTTTTAACTGCAGTTGCTCGCATCATTGACAATGAGTTGACTCCAAAGAAGGCTGTTCTTGAGTTGATGAGCTTGCCACAGGTTACAACCGAGACGTTGGTTCTTTGCCTCTCAATGATGTTGATCTAATTTGAACTAGCATCTTTGAAGAAATACGGATATTGCACTGACTCTGACCTTCAAATCATTTATATGATACTTGCACATACATGAGAAGTTGGTACTAGAGTTGAGTTTTGGAAAATGAAATGATTGGAATCTTGGAAAAACAGAAGCAATAGAAGCCTATTATCCAAATTCTCACATGATTTTTGGGAAGTTTGCTGATATAGTCTTCGAGAACACAAGGACGACGTATTAAAATATTTTGCTTTATTAGTGACTTAGTTTGTAGACACATTTCTCAAATTTACAATGCTTTAGTAGGAAAACTTTAGATCTGTTGAGATTTGAAGTTGAAAGTCCTTTTACATTTTAGGTTTGTGAAATGTTGTTTGCAAATGCAACGTATTGAAATTGGTGACTTTATGTTTGGTTAAGCTTTTAGTTAACTGAGAAAGGTCAAGATATTCTTCTCGGCCTTATTGCTGATTTCATTTTGTTAATTCTATTGCAGGTTGAAGAAGTTTGAGAAGCTTGTGAAGTTGAATTCACAGAGAGCTTAAAGAACTGATAAGATAGCCTTGTTGATGGTAAAACTGGACATCTGCAGTTTGTCATGCTCTGTTGGAGATAGAAGCCATCCTTGACCATGTCCAATTAAATCTTTGATGTACATCTTATCATGTTCCAAGAGGGTCATTAATACTATTAGGAATGCGGGACTCTCTACCTGAAGACATTTTTTGTGGGAGAGATTATTTCATTTTGGAATCTTTTGCACCTTAATTTCAGAAAATTGACTGCTTATAACTGATATGTATGTGAATTAAAGGCAAATATTCAGTCTCCGAAGACAAAATTTTGTGTACTCGGCAACAAATGTAAGGTATGTTTTTCTATTGTAATTATACTTTCTTTTGCATATATGACAGGTGGCACATAGGCGGCACAT